>NW_026880943.1:0-33410 GCF_032173495.1 Musca vetustissima | reverse complement strand
GCCATCCATACAAGGCGTGGATTTTTAAAGAAGACCATCCATACAAGGCGTGGATTTTTTAAAGAATATTTTTTCAAGGACCATCCATACAAGGCGTGGATTTTTTATAGAATATTTTTTCAAGGTCCATCCATACAAGGCATCCACACAAGGCGTGGATTTTTCAAAGAATATTTTTCAAAGGACCATCCATACAAGGCGTGGATTTTATAGGACGTGGATTTTTTATAGAATATTTTTTCAAGGACCATTCATTCATACAAGGCGTGGATTTTTTAAAGAATATTTTTTCAAGGTCCATCCATACAAGGCGTGGATTTTTTAAAGAATTTTTTTCGAGGACGTGGATTTTTTAACGAATATTTTTTCAAGGACCATCCATACAAGGCGTGGATTTTTTAAAGAATTTTCTTCGAGGACTAGCTACAAGGACGTGGATTTTTTAACGAATATTTTTTCAAGGACCATCCATACAAGGCGTGGATTTTTTAAATTATTTTTTTTTTCGAGGACCAACACAAGGCGTGGATATTTTTTCAAGGACCAGCACAAGACGTGGATATTTTAAAGAATATTTTTTCAAGGACCAATACAAGGCATGGATATTTTTTAAAGGACCAGCACAAGACGTGGATATTTTAAAGATTTTTTTTTTCGAGGACCAACACAAGGCGTGGATATTTTTTCAAGGACCAGCACAAGACGTGGATATTGTAAAGAATATTTTTTCAAGGACCAATACAAGGCGTGAATATTTTTTCAAGGAACAGCACAAGACGTGGATATTTTAAAGAATAGTTTTTTCAAGGACCAATACAAGGCGTGGATGTTTGAAAGAATATTTTTTTTAAGGATCAGTACAAGACGTGGACATTTTAAAGAATATTTTTTCAAGGACCATACATGGAGTGGATTTATTTAAAATTATTTTTTCATAAACTTGAAAATGTTCTTAAATTTATAAATTAAAATGTGAAGAAAACAAACTAAAAACACAATTTTACAAGGAAATAGGAAAGTAAAATATAACTGCCGGCTTTAATGTTACTAAAGATATTAGAAAAAAATATTAAAATTGACCCTTCATGCCTTAAGGAGAAAGTTTGTTCATGTTCTTTTGTTGTGTTCCAAAGGCAACTTTGATATTTTTTGATGATGATTTTAATATTGTTGTTCGTTTTAATAACAATTTGCGTTACTTTGTTATAAAAGGTTATGGGCTTTTATTTTTTCTGTGTTGAGAAAACTGAAAGTTATGTTTGTATTTTTTCATCCTGCATTGAGTTAGACTCTATCGTTGCTGCAGGAAATCCAGTAACAATAGACTGGAGCAGAAAAACAAGATTATGAAAATAAAAAGTTACCGAAGAAAGCAGAAACTATTCAAAGTTTTGTTAACCAAATTTATTTTAATATTCTACGTTTTTTGTGGGTGGGGGTGTGTACTACAACTTTTTTGTGTTAACACACAGGAACAAGGAAATGGCTTCCCAAAAATGGAAGTTTTTCAAACATTTTTTTACTAGTGAAAAAATCGCAAAAAAAACTCTTTAATAAATGTGGCAATTTAAGGGTTTTATATGAAAAGAGACTGAAAGTCAATGATATGTTAAACATTTTACGACACTAAAAAGTTCTAATAATAAAAAATAAATAGATTTTATATACATTTTTATTATACATAGTTCTTCAATCACCGTTGGACACATAAACGTGGAGCGTTAAAATTTTTTCAGCCATATATGGACCAATAAGTTTGATTTTTTTAAATAATTTTTTTGGCCATCCAGAAACCTATAAGCGTGAAGTTTTTTAATAAATATTTTTCGATAGTTCAGAAAACCAGAAGCGTGGATTTTTTAAACAATTTTCTCGACCATTCAGAAACCCATAAGCGTGGATTTATTAAATACGTTTTTTCGACCTTCCAGAGACTGATAAGTGTAATTTTTTAATAGTTTTTTTCGACCTTTCAGAAACCTGTAATCGTAGATTTTTTAAATAGTTTTTTTTTCGATCATCCAGAAACCTATAAGCGTGGATTTTTAAATAGTTTTTTTTTCGACCATCCAGAAACCCATAAACGTTGATTTTTTAAATAATTTATTTCGACCATCCATGGACCCATAAGCTTGGATTTTTAAATAATTTATTTCGACCATCTAGGGACCCATAAGCGTGATTTTTTTAAATAATTTATTTCGACCACCCAAAAATCCATAAGCTTGATTTTTTTTCGATTTTTTATACCCTACACCATAGCATGGAGGGTATATTAATTTTGTTTTTCCGTTTGTAAGTCATCGAAATAATCATTTCCGACCCTATAAAGTATATATATTCTTGATCAGCGCAAAATTCTATGACGATATAGCCATGACCGTCTGTCTGTCTGTTGTAATCACTCTAGCGTCTAAACGAATGGAGAGAGAGCCCCAAAATTTCGCATAGAGTCATCTTTTGTCTGCAGGCAGGTCAAGTTCGAAGATGGGCTTTATCGGTCCACGATTAGGCATAGCTCCCATATAAGGGTACTTTGAGTTCTTATTGGGTAGCACTAAAAATTATATAATTATAAATATAGGTCCACTTTGGTAGCCCCCATATAAGGGTACCTCCCAATTTCCAGTTTTTGGGGTGTTCTGAACTGATTTTTTCACCGAATTGGCTGTAATTTAGTAATTTCAGTTATTATTAATATCTCCACAAAAAATTATAGTTATAGGTAAATTTTTTTGGGTAGCCTCCATATAAGGGTACCCCCAATTTTCCATATTTTGAGGTTCTTGAGCGCGTTTTTTAACCGAATTCGATGAAATTTGGTATTTTGTAGTCGTATATGGTAACAAATCTCCCCATCAAAAATTATTAATATTCACCCCTTTTTAGGGGTAGTCCCCATATAACCCAATTTTTATACCCTTCACCACACTGTGGTACAGGGTATTATGTCTTTGTGCATATGTTTGTAACAGGCAAAAATAATCGAGATAGACCCATGGTTCCTTTTGAGAATATGCATAGAATCACTTTCTGAGTCGATTTAAGCATGTCCGTCTGTCCGTCTGTCCGTCCGTCCGTCCGTCCGTCCATGTATTTTTGTTAACAAAGTACAGGTCGCATTTATGATCCGATTTGGATGAAATTTGGCACAGGTCACTTAATTGGCCCAAGGACGAACCCTATTGAAATTGGAAAAAATCGGTCCATTTTTTCGCATAGCCCCCATATAAGGGTACCCCCAAATTTTCGGTATTTTGAGGTTCTTGAGCGCGTTTTTTAACTGAATTCCCTGAAATTTTGTACATTGAGTTCTTATTGGGTAGCAAATCTCCCTACCAAAAATTATAAATAAAGGTCCATTTTTTCGGATAGCCCCCATATAAGATTACCCCCAATTTTCGGTATTTTGGGGGTTTTGATCGCATTTTCCGACCGAATTCGCTGAAATTTGGTACTTTGTGTTCTTATTGGGTAGCAAATCTCCCTACCAAAAATTATAAATAACGGTCCATTTTTTCGCATAGCCCCCATATAAGGGTACCCCCAAATTTTCGGTATTTTGAGGTTCTTGAGCGCGTTTTTTAACTGAATTCGCTGAAATTTTGTACTTTGAGTTCTTATTGGGTAGCAAATCTCCCTACCAAAAATTATAAATAAAGGTCCATTTTTTCGGATAGCCCCCATATAAGATTACCCCCAATTTTCGGTATTTTGGGGGTTTTGATCGCATTTTCCGACCGAATTCGCTGAAATTTGGTACTTTGTGTTCTTATTGGGTAGCAAATCTCCCTACCAAAAATTATAAATAACGGTCCATTTTTTCGCATAGCCCCCATATAAGGGTACCCCCAAATTTTCGGTATTTTGAGGTTCTTGAGCGCGTTTTTTAACTGAATTCGCTGAAATTTTGTACTTTGAGTTCTTATTGGGTAGCAAATCTCCCTACCAAAAATTATAAATAAAGGTCCATTTTTTCGGATAGCCCCCATATAAGATTACCCCCAATTTTCGGTATTTTGGGGGTTTTGATCGCATTTTTCGACCGAATTCTCTGAAATTTGGTACTTTGTGTTCTTATTGGGTAGCAAATCTCCCTACCAAACATTATAAATAAAGGTCCATTTTTTCGGAAAGCCCCCATATAAGGGCACCCCCAATTTTCGGTATTTTCGGGTTTTTGGGCTCGTTTTATAACTGAATTCGCTGAAATTTTGTACATTGGGTTCTTATTGGGTACCAAATTACTCCACTAAAAATTATAAATATAGGTCCAGTTTTTCTGGTAGTACCAATATAACGGTACCCCAAAATGTTTGGTATTTTGGGGGTTCTGATCGGATTTTTCGACCAAATTGACTGTAATTTAGTACGTCGAGTTCTTATTAGGTAGCACATCTCTCCACTATAAATTATAAATATTGGTCAATTTTTTCTGGTAGCCCCCAGGTTTTGAGGTTATTGAACCAAATTCTTTTTTCTGGTACAGGGTATTATGTTTTTGTGCATATGTTTGTAACATGCAAAAATAATCGAGATAGACCCATGGCTCCTTTTGAGAATATGCATAGAATCACTTTTTGAGTCGATTTAAGCACGAAATTTGGCACCGCGTAGCAAATTAGGTCTAGAATGATGTGTGTAAAGTTGCCTGAAAATCGGTTCAGATTTATATATAGCTCCCACATATACTTTCGTCAGATTTAATGTAAATGGTGCACCAAAGTCCCTATATATCTTTCGATTTGCACGAAATTTGGCACAGCGTAACAAATTAGGTCTAGAATGATGTGTGTTAAGTTTCCTGAAATCGGTTCAGATTTAGATATAGCTTCTATATCTGACCAAATGAACAATTTAGTATCGGTTGCAGAATGATGTGTTTATGGTTCCAATTTCATTTTACTGGTCCTTTAAAAATGCGACTTCTGTTAGGATTCATCTGTTGAATATACTCAAAGTGGTGAAGGGTATCATATAGTCGGCCCCGTCCGACTTTACTACTTTCCTTACTGGTTTATATTAAAATAATTATCTGATTTGTTCCTTGTGTTGTGTAGTCGTTACGGGGAATAGTCAATTTTTACCCTACAAAGACTATTTAGTAATCTGTTGTAAGCATTCCGCTTTCTAAAGATATTGTGATAAAAGGAAAGTAAAACATGATGATAATGAAATATATCGGCAGACATTTAGACATCTCCTCAATATAGTGTTAATCCCTGAAGGAAAAAATTGAGATAAACAATTAAAATATTGGATTCAATTTTGCCATATACCGGTCATTAATTAGGCATAGCCCCCATATAATGATACCCCCAAATATTCCCTATTTCCTACACTATGTAATCAATATTGGTCCCCTTTAGGCATAGCCTCATATAACTTTGTATTCTAAATTACAGTAGTTTGAGGATTTTATACTCTACCATGCATTATCCGTATCAGTCCACTTTTTGGATC
Organism: Musca vetustissima; assembly: GCF_032173495.1. Classification (NCBI taxonomy): domain Eukaryota; kingdom Metazoa; phylum Arthropoda; class Insecta; order Diptera; family Muscidae; genus Musca; species Musca vetustissima. Next base: position 27,947 of record NW_026880943.1, on the reverse strand, counting down.
TTACAGATTTTAGGAAAAATCCCCATTAAAAATTGCTGAAGTTTGTATTTGGTGTACATAATGGTTTACATAAATCGGCTTGTAGAATTACCACTTTTTGGTCAGTATTCCTATGGTGGAAGGTATCCAAAGTTCGGACCGGCCGAACTTAACGCTTTTTCACTTGTTAAATAATTTTTTTGATCATCCAGAAACCTATAAGCGTGGATTTTTCCGACCATACGGAAAACCATAAGCTTGGATCTTTTTCGACCTTTTCGAGACCCATAAGCGTGGACTAAAAAAATTTGAACTTTCTGAGAAAGCGTGGACTAAAAAAATTAAACCAATTATTTCCTGCATTATATTCGTCACTCCATTTCGCAATGGAATTTAAATAAACCCACCCCGCTATTTGTTTAAATTTAAAATTTCGTTTAAACAATTTAATATCAACAATATATTCTCCTAACGAAGTAATATATAACAACGACACATCAAACCAAGTAACCTCGTCGTATGTGTCAAGAGTTATATTTAATACAACCACCCACTTTTTTGGTTTTTTTTTAAAGACATGTTTTGTAGCCTTCAGCAGAACATTAAAAAGGTTTAACCGAAAACTAGAGAAATAGCTGTGAAATATGATCCCCAGTCTTCTACTCATCTCATATTGGGTTAAATAAATTTTGGGTAAACTTAGAAAAATGTCACATTGTAAATTTAGTTTTTTTCGGCATACTGTATAGATAACCTTTCATGGAAACGGGGTCATATTTACATACACACTCATATACAGTAAAACTTTTATTTAGTAGACTACAAATGCAAATGATTCCACTGTTTAACTGTCACAGTTTTTGTTTAAATGGATGAATAGCAATTAGTTTTTAATATGTATGTGTATCTTCAATCAAATTTATTTACATTGTTAATTATTGATAATTTTTTTCGAACTGCTACAAAAAATAAATATTTCAGCTTAAAAAAGGAACATGGCTACTGAAAAGCGCCCAAGTGGAAAACATAGTTTTTATCATTATTATTATATTATTTAAAATGTATATAAAAACTAATACTATTTGAACAACATATTATTTTTTATGATGTTCAAAGAATATATGTTGTCCTATTTATTTCAGTGGCAACTAATTAAAAGTTGAAATAAAAAGAGAACTGAAAATACATCATAACAAACAAGTTAATAGGAAGTGTAATTAACAATATTTTATTTCTTAAAAAAGCGACTGTAATCATTTGCTAAAGCAAAAATAAAAAGGGATTGATTAAAACGAACAGCTGACTAAATAGTGATTGTAATTAAATTTATTTTCTACTCTCAGTTTATTTAACTTACACTGCAGTACAGGATATGTATATGTTTGTAACATGCAAAAGGAAACGAAATAGACAAATGGCTCCTTTTGAGGATATGCATAGAATGTAAACAGAGTCCAGATCGCATTTATGATTCGCATGAGATGAACTTTGGTGCAACCTACTTATTCTCACGGACGCACCCTATTGAATTTGGGAAAATTTAGTCCGGTTTTATGTAAATGGTTCACCAAAGACCCAAAATATGAAAAATTTTATTGAAATCGGTCCAGATATAGCTCCAGATATATCTCCCATATATATTATCGTCCGATTTAAATTAAGGGAACCCCACCCATTCTCGACTTTAATTTTTCAAGATTTTCAATGGGCTGGTATATCAATACCAATGCTTGTTAAGGTTTGTAACTTTGCACATATATATTTGAAGATTTAAAAGAGAAGAAAAATAATTTACAAACAATTTTTGTTATTGTTTTGTTGTTGTTTTTCGTAATTAAAGAAAAGTCCTTAGTTTTGATGGCGGGCATGATAACTCCTCACTGGAACATCGGAATCCGAAAATTCCAACGATGTTAGAAAGAGTACATGTCTGGCTCTCGTATGATCTAGGATTATGGACTTCGCTCTAAAATTAACAAAATGGCGGACCTTTGAAAAAATATTTTTGGAAAATCGCCGATTTTTGGCCAAAAACCAAGTTAAAAAATAAGGAAGATCTTCATCGATTGGCTTTATCCTAGTTCACACGATAGCTATACACTCACCGAGAAACGTGTAAAAATTTGGAATCGATTGGATTATTAGTTTTTGAGTTATCGTCTCCGCCATTTGAAAAAGAGAAAAACGCGTTTAAAGTTTGAGAAGCCCTTTAGGCGTCAGTTGATGCTGACACAATAAATCGGCTATATCTTCAAGTGTTCTTGAAATTTGCACTTGAAATTTTGTAGGGACATTCTTGAATTATAGTAGATTCGAATTCAATCAAAAAATTTTTTTCACCCCGAGAATGGGGGGGGGGTCCCCTTAAATTCATTTCCAAAGACCCATTAATCCATTAATATATCATTCGTTTGTAACAATGGGAACAAAGTATGTAAATCGACTTCAAACAAATATCAATATTGCTCAAAATCAATCAGTAATATATATGGGAGCTACATCTAAATCACAACCGATTTTCACGAAACTTGGCACACATCATTCCGGACTACATTCAGTGCGCTATGCAATATAATAACTTTGGTACATTATTATACCCTACACAGGGTATTATAGCTTTGTGCAGCCCCAAGAGTTTGTAAAGCCGCGAAATATTGGTCCTAGACCCACCTTTACGTATACCGACTAGCTGAGTCGATATAGACATGTGTGTCTGTCCGTCCGTTTGTCCATTATAATTTGTTAACACGACACAGTTTTGGACCAATCTTCACGAAATTTTGTATGTAGTATAGGTTCTGGCCTATTGTTTTTGGTAAACATGGGTTAACATTTAGGGATGAAATGGACCAAATACTTAATATTTATCGCCCAAACATCGCGAATTTTTTAATGGAGAAGAGCACCGGGCCAAAGAATAAGCATGCTTGTTCTGATAGAGATCGGTCAATATTTAGCGGGTCAAATGTACCCTGACTTTTGTGAGAAAAATTACAAAATTTGTATTCCACAGCATATATATTTACCCCTGAAAGACAAAGACCCGAGAAGTTGACAGTATATCCAAGGGGAGTGGTTGGCCTTTAAATTGATACCAATTATATTGTCGTATGTACTCGGATGTGGGAGGTACACTTAAATATTTACAGGTGTTTACGTTTTCATATATTATTTAGTAACCCATTACCACACTAAAGGGCGAAAATATAGCGCTGATCGCTTTGAAATTTTCCATGAGGTATGGTCAAGGACAACGCCTTTAATTTTCGGTGATGATCAGATAATAATATTGGGATAATGTGGACAGAAAACTTAATTTTTTGCGTGTTTTCGAGTCGATGCATTGGCAACAATTGAAAGCCGAACATCACAACACAACCCACGGGGAGGGGATTATGTTCAAGTAATTAGAAGGGCTGTACTGAATATAAGTAATATTTGTTGACCTCTAGTCGGTATATACTGCTCCCCACACTGGTTTACAATAAATTGGATGGATACATATTTACCAATTTTCAGGAAACTATTTAGCACACAGCATTCCAGAACAATTCAGTACACAGATTTATAAATCGGATATATAGGAACTTTGGTGCTCCATTTACATAAAATCGGCCGAAAATATATATGGGAGTGTTCACGGATAAGTGAACAGTTTTAGTTGCATAGAGGGCATAAAATACAAAACATAATTTTGTTAACGTACAGTCCACAAAAATAGCATGTTCATGTAAAGAAGAGGCCTCCGTCGTGGAGGTCACTAAAGTAAGATAAGAACAATTGTCACATGGCGGAATGTTTGAGTTAGATTACGGACGGGAATCTAAACTACAGACTGATAAGCATGTGTAGCGTTTGCATGCAACATGGGGGATAGCTCTGTGTGAGTGTGTGAGTGACCTCCCCATAAGATTATAGCAGGCATGTTACATACGCATGGGCACACATCTTATCTCATATTATATCTCTCTCTTATGCGCTAGAATTATAGGTTAAAGAATATCAGTGTAGCACAAACAACCGAAGTTTAACAACTCTTTCTCTCCGCGAAACATCTATACCCTCTTAAATACTTACTTATTTATAACTTCACTATTGAAGTACTTACTTCTCTTAGTCTCCTCCCGTATAAATCATTCAGAAGTAAAGATATAGGCCATAGAATAACAATTTTGCATTTTTCACATTTTAGTCTTTGGATGAAATTTGACCCGCTAAATATTCACCAATTATCCTGAAAAGGGATGGTCAGATCCATTTCATCGCTTAAAAAACAGTGATGATCAGGACCAGAATCCTTAAGATTAAGCAATAACTATTATAACAATGGGGTCTTCTTTGGCCCGAACCTAACCTACATGGGATTTTTATACCCTTCACCACACTGCGGTACAGGATATTATGCCTTTGTACAATGGTGGTAAATGGTGTACCAAAGCCCCCATATATCTTTCGATTTGCACGAAATTTCCTATATATCCTTCGATTGACTTGAAATTTGCATTGCGTACTGAATTGAGCCTGGAGGGATGTGTGTTAAGTTTCGTGGAAATCGGTTCCGATTTGGATATAGCTCCCATATATATATTTTCATCCGATTTTATATAAATGGTGCATCAATGTCCGTATATATCATTCGATTTCCTCGAAATTTGGCATAGAGTACTGAATTTAGTCTAGAATGATGTGTGTTAAGTTTCGTGGAAATCGGTTCAGATTTGGATATATCTCCTATAAATATTTTCATCGGATTTAATATAAATGGTGGACCAATGCCCCTACGTATCATTCGATTTACACGAAATTTGGCACAGCGTACTTAATTAGGACTAGAATGATGTGTGCTAAATTTCCCCCAAAAGATGCTATATTTATTCTATCATCCGGAGCAGCTTTTGTGTATATTCAAAGTGGTGAAGTGTATCATATAGTCGGCCCGTCCGACTTTACTACTTTCCTTACTGGTTTTCATTTCTGTGACCTGTACTGTATTTACAAATTATAATGGACAGGCGGACGGACACATATGACTATATCGAATCAGCTAGTCGAGATGTGACGATCGATAGACTAAATGGAGTGTTGAAGCCCAATATTTAGCGGCGTTACAAAATGTTGAGGTCACACAAATCCATAAAACCCTAACTACATACTTCTCTTGGGTATAATCACCATATACCATACTCAATATTGTCCAGTAATTCCCAACGTGCAACATGTCGTGTGATTAATTCGAAATGTTTTTAGGTCGTAACGTATACGAACGAAGGTCTTATTTTTATTTCAAAGTGCATTAATTTCATTTCAAAAATACTTGTATTTTCCTCCCACAGAACATCAAAGTTCATTACACTAATAAAGTGTGTGTGATAATAAAGAAAACCCCACGCCCTCACAACATACCATTGAAAATGGCATTTCAATATACCTAATGAACTCCTTGCAATAAAAATAAAATTTAATGTTAATTATTTACGATTACTTATCCATCGGAATTCGTTGAGGATGGGTGGTTGATGTTTTGTGTTAAATAAAACTCAAAATAATCATCTAATTACGATAAGTATCTTAATTGCACGCCTTATACAAAGTGCTCGTTTCAATTGTCATGTTTTGTGTGAGCATCCTATGACCACCCTCCCACATAGAAGTAATGTTGCTGGACATGAGTAGGACATAGTCTTAGTAGAATTTTCTGTTCATAGGCATTGTTGCAGATGCACGAGATACATGCGTGGGTGGACACGTGTGGGAATTGTTATATATTTTTAGTATTTGCTATGAAACGTGTCATGACTGTCTTCACATAAAATTTATAAAACCATTTTTTGTAAAATTGTATATTTGTACATTTCACTGAAATGACTATACGTATAAGAGAAATGACTGTTTGTATTTGTGCAAACATGCAAACTATGTATGATTAATAAATGGTTAAGGCACCCGAAATGTTAAGAATATATTCCCACCATTATGCGGCTCGTCAGGTATTTTGGGCGTTGTTAATTTGCTTAATATCGAATTCTTTGCGAAATTGCATCTGCAAACTAAATTCAAAAGCATATAGGTTTGAAATTTATCATGCATTAATTTCAGAGCAGATCTCCGATGTACATTGATCTTCTACTCGTAAAGTGAAGCAGATGTCTTCGACGCCGGACAAGATTTGATTTGCAATAGGATTTTAAGTTTAAGCCTAGAAAGCAAGCAGATATTGTGCAGTGCTGAACAGAACTAAATTGAGAGTAAGTAAGTGAGAGTGTAAATGAGAGATAATCATCAGAAATGACTGATAAAAAAGAAACAAGTAAGGAAAGTAGTAAAGTCGGACAGGGCCGACTATATATATATATACCACTTATATATACCACTATATATACCACTATATACCACTTATATATATACCACTATATATACCACTTTGGATATATTCAACAGATGCATCCTAGTAGGCGTAGCATTTTTAAAGAAACATTACCATGAACTTTGATGAATTCAAATATGTCATCTTTATCTGCAGGTGAATTGCCTTAGACCAATCCACAAACATGTTGTTCTGCAATCTATACCAAACTTTTCATTTCGACAGATATTAACACTAGATTGCCAAAGGCGGTCATTTTGATCGTTTTTCAATTTCAAGTACAAAAACAATTGTGTATATTATGACACAGCTTTGGTGACTTTTTGTACCATGTTAATTAATCATAGTAGCTGCTTCCCCCTCTTTCATTCCCCGTATTCACATGTGCTATACCTATATTGCCTAAAATCGGTCATTTTGACCTCTGTTGAAATATTAAATAATCAAACTACTTTTATTATTGTATAATGTAAATTTCTTATGTGACCAGATCAGTACAACAACATCGAAAACCGATTGCTACTTTAGAAACACAAACGAACACGCAAATCGGGAAAAATAAATTTTATATTTCCAGTCTATTTCACTCTTAGAGTAAACATTTATTATTATTATTATTATTTTTTTTTTTTGAACATTTTGTCCGCACTCTTATTTTTCAAAAAGGAGAACTCGAGAGCCCTCCGACCGAAAATAAATAATAACAACGTTTTGTATAATTATGGCCTATAGATCAACTAGAAAAATCATGATCATAACTGCAAATTAAATGTGTTGTCCTTGGCCATAACCGGAACCTCATGGAAATTTTATAAACGATCAGCGCTATAATTCCGCCCTACGATGTGGTAATGGGTTATTAAATAATATCTGAATACGTAAGTATTTACGTGTAACTCTCATATCCGATCACATACGACAATATAATTGGATATACTATCAATTTCTCGGGCCTTTGTCCTTCAGGAGTAAATATATATGTCATAGAATAACCAGTGAGCGGAGCAGTATTGTCGGACGTGGCCGACCATATGATACCCTACACAACTACCATGGAAAGCACACTTTCGGCGGTTCTATATTCTGAGCCTGAGCAATATTTCGTGATATTTGCACCCTTTTTACCGATTATAGATCAACAACTCATCTTTCTAAGTCTTGCGTATTTTCCAAAATGTTTTTTCTTGAAGTGAATTTTTGCGCCATACAATAAAAAATTGGTCACTTTAGGTTTTGGTTGATTTGAACCTCGGAAAATTGACCGACCATCATCTAAACAGCCGCTCTAAGTATTTGGTCAGATCCCCTTCACCTTGTAAAATATGTGATGTTCTGTATATAATAATTACCTCTAGAGCGACTAGAAAATCTGACAAAATTAAAGTTTTCGGTTCATTGCACCCTCTGAATGAAATCTCAACTTCAGCGAAAACTATAAGTGTCGTCCTTGACCACAATCTGAACTTCATGTACAATTTCAAAACGATCAGCGCGACATTTCCGTCCTCTAATGGAGTAATAGTAATAATATGCACATAGTCATCTTGGTCATACTATCAACATCTCGAGTATATGTCCTTCAGGAGCAAGTATATACGTCCCAGAATAAAAATTTTGTAATTTTTCACACAAAAGTCAGGGTCTATTTGACCCGCTAAATATTGACCGATCTTTATCAAAACAGGTATGCTTATTCTTAGCCCCGATCCCCTTCTCCATGTAAAATTTCACGATGTTCGGACCATAACTGCGGCCTCTGGAGCGACCAGAAAAATCGACAAAAATTTAGTATTTGGTCCATTTCATCCCTTAAATATTAACCGATCATTATCAAAAACAATAGGGGTCTTCATTGGCCAGAACCCATCCTACATGCAAAATTTCGTGACGTCCATAACTGTGGCCTGTGTCGTTTTACAAATTTTAATGGACAGACGGACGGACACACATGTCTAGATCGACTCAGCTAGTCGAGATATGATGATCGGTATACTTAAAGGTGGGCCTAGGACCAATATTTCGTGGCGTTACAAAATTTGGGGCTGCACAAAGCTATAATACCTGACAACATAGTTGTGTAGGGTATAAAAATCCAAGCCTTGTGAAGTTCTTGACAAAATAACCTTTAAACAAACTACCCCTTGTGTGGGTCTCTGAAAAAAAAAAATAAAACAATTTTTAACCAGTGAGCGGAGCAGTATAGGCGGACGGGGTCGGACCCTACACAACTTCCATTAAAATCTAACTTTCTGTGGTTCTATATTCTGAGATTGGGCAATATTTCGCGATATTTGCACACTTTTGAATGGCTAGTGGTCAGCAAATGTTACTAATAATCAGTACAGCCCCTCTAATTACTTGTCCAGATTCCCTTCACCGTGGGTTGTGTTGTGATGTTCGGCTTTCGACTCGAAAAGCACAAATAATTAAGTTTTCGGTAAACTTTATCCGAAAAATTATTATCTGATCGTTACCTAGCATTTTGGGCGTTGTCCTTGACCATAACTGGAACCTCATGGAACATTTCAAGGCGATCAGCGCGATATTTCCGCCCTCCAGTGTGGTAATAGTTTACTAAATAATATATAAATACGTAAGCACCTGTAAATATTTAAGTGTAACTCCCGCATACGAGTACCTACGGCAATATAATTGGTATCAATTTAAAGGCCAATCACACCTCTACGCTATATTAACAACTTCTCGGGTCTATGTCCTTCAGTGGTAAATATATATGCTACAGAATACAAATTTTGTAATTTTTCACACATAAGTTAGGGTCCATTTGACCCGCGAAATATTGACAGATCTTTACCAAAACAGGCATGCTTATTCTTTGGCTCGATCCCTTTCTCCATGCAAAATCTGAACCGATTCCAATAGAACTTGACACATGTTATGTTGTAGTAACTTCAGTACACTGTACAAAATTGCGTGCCAATCGGTCAAACTTTGTGTCTTTAGCGCACATTTTTCCGATTTTACATTAAATCGGACGAAAATGTTTATGGGAGCTATATCTAAATCTGAATCGAAACATAGCACACATCATTCTAGACTTAATTTAGTACGCTATGCCAAAATTCGTGCAAATCGAAGGATAAATAGGGTCTTTGGTGTTCCATTAACATAAAATCGGACGAAAATATATATGGGAGCTATATGTACATCTGAGCGGATTTTCACGAAACTTAGCACACATCAATCTAGATTTAATTCAGGACGCCATGCAAAATTTCGTGAAAATTGAATGTTATGTATGGACTTTGATGCACCATTTACATTAAATCGGACGAAAATATATATGGGAGCTATAAATAAATCTGAAATGATTTTCAGGAAACTTAACACACATCATTCTAAGCTTAATTCATTACGCTGTGCCAAATTTCGTGCAAATCGAAAGATATATATATGGACTTAGGTGCACCAATTACATAAAATCGGACGAAACTATATAGGGGAGCTATATCTAAATCCGAACCGATTTTCACGAAACTTAACACACGTCATTCTGGACCTAATTCAGTACCATATTCCAAATTTCGTGCAAGTCGAAAGATATATAGGGACTTTGGTGCCCCATTTACCTTAAATCGGACGAAAATATATATGGGAGCTATATCTAAATCTGAACCGATTTTTACCAATCAATAGGGTTCGTCCTTAGGCCAAATAAATGAGCGGTGTCAAATTTCATCCAAATCGGATAATAAATGCGACCTGTACTTTGTTTACAATTTAACTTTTACTGACGGAAAGACGGACTGAAGGACATGCATAAATCGACTCAGAAAGTGATTCTATGCTTATTCTAAAAAGGAATCATGTTCTTATCTCGTTTCCTTTGGCCTATATAAACATATCCACAAAGATATAATACCCTGTACCACAGTGTAGTGAAGGACAAGGACAATAAGACAATAGGTCGTATACGTTCTGACAGTAATTTCATATTAATCATACGGGGGGTGAATGTGAAAAGTTATGATGCTCTCCATTGATTGCTATATGTTACGGTTAGCCGGGCATAACATAACAATATCCCAGCATTCTTATCTAAACAAATATCAAGATATCACCGTTCTGTTTTATATAAAATTTCTACGAAAAAAACACAGTATAGAAAGTTCAAAAGTAGGACGGGGCAGACTATATGATATCCTTTACCACTTTGGGTACATACACGAGATACTAATATAATATTCTTATTCTTGATTCCATTTGTACCATTTGTATGAAATCGAGCGAAATTATGTATGAGAGCTATATGTAAACATGGAATCGATTTCATCAAAATTTCGCGAAGATCATTCTTGACCTTCATTTAGTACATCATTCTCATAAAATCGGAAGAAACTATACATGGGAGCTGTATCTAAATCTGAACTGATTTCGAAACTTCGCTTACATCAACCTGGACGTAATTCAGTACGCTGTGCAAAATTGTGTCTCAATCGGATAAATATTAGAATTTTGGTGCACCATTTAGATAAAATCGGACGAATTGGATCTATATCTAAATCTAAACCTATTTTCTCTACTTTCAATAAGTTTTGCCCTTAAATCAAATATGTGACTTGTGCCAATTTTTATCCAATTCGGATCATAAAAGCGACCTGTACCTGGACGGACGAACATGCACAAATCGACTCAGAAAGTGATTATATTTATATTTTCAAAATGAACCATGTGTCTATCTCGCTTACTTTTGCCTGATACATACATATTCACAAAGACATAATACCCTGTACCACACTGTGGCGATGGGTATATAAAGACAACAAGAATCAAATTCTAAAAATTCCACAAACTAAATTGCGGAATCACTTAATTAATGACCTCAAATTCCTTGTCGTTCAAGATGTTGCCGCACATTTTATGATGCAAATCTTTGAAAAAGTTTTCAAAATATGTCAATGCACCTTCCTCATCATCTTCCACCGTCTGACATCATGGCGTTTGCGGCATATTTTCATCCACCAACTAATTAGTTAGAAATGCTAATTAAATTTCCACATATTTCCAAATGAACGGAACATCTATTCATTCACATAATAACGGCAGACAATATCGGAAATTTGTATAAACAAGAACGACTTCATTGATATTCTATGACAAAATGTTGAGAAATTCTGATGATATAATTTATTGGTTGGGCTATATTGTGTGTCACACAATACACATGCAAGCATATTACGTCGACATTATGCCTAACCAATAAAATAAATGTGTTATGGGAGCTTAAATAAACATGCTTGGTGTAGTTTAACCCTTTATGGTCCAATTAGAGATGGACAGTGTGTAAATATCCAAAAGGTAAATTGGGCAAAATTTTGCTTACATGGTTTTAATGTCAAAGCAAATATTGAAATGCAAAATGGTGTTCCTGTGTCCAAGTTTTAATATAGCCCACATATAACCGTATCTCCCGATTTACGGTATTTTTTTGTCTATTAGACACATTTTACGACCAAATTGGCTGTAATTTAGCACAGATTGTTCTCTTTGGGTACCAAATGTCCATGCCAAAAGTTATGTCTGTAGGTCCACGTTTACTGGTAGCCCTCAAAACAAAGGTATCCCTATTTTGAGTATTTACCCAAAAAATGGGTATAAACGCACTTGACATAAACTGATAAAATTTGGCTCATAAAATATTGCTATTTAGGATAGTTGCATTAAATCTGTGAATAGAAAATTGTTCTAGATTACGGAAAAAAATTCGGGCCACAAAAGTTTAAGAATCACTTGGCCCAGTATCTAACATATTTTTGCAGATGAATTTGAAATATTTTTGTTAAAGACATATCAACTCTGTTCGACCGTCCCCTATGGTTTGGAAACAATGTAAAGTTCATAATAATGGCTTGAAAACCCCCCGTTGTAGGTTTATATTTTATGAACCCATATTGGTTGTAACGACAAGTTGCTGGGATATGCTCGCGGGGGAGGGTTCGTCACAGAATATTTATAATTAAGTGACCGAGAGAGAAAATATGTAGTTTTAGCTTTCAAATTCAGAATACTTCGCTTTATTTACTCTTAAATTTATACAAAGATCTCCGATACATAAATTAAAAAGGCCTCCAACGTCTGCTGCTGCTGCTCCGGCACGGCTGTTGGTTTTCCAGGAACTCGGGTTTGTTGGTTCTGGTGATCCGGAGTCGGTTCTGGTCCTTGTTACTGCTTCCTCTATAAGTCTCGACGTTTTCCAAGGTTTCAACACCTCAGTATGACGGCCCACGACGGCTCTTTGTGTCGGTTGTCTTAACCCTTTCCTTTCTATAAAGGCCCACGACGGCTCTTCATAGCGAGATTTCCTTAAAATCACTTCGGTTATCTAAAGACCCACGACGGATCTTTATCTCGAGTTTTTCCCTAAAAATCACTTTTTCTGTTATATAAAGGCCCACGACGACTCTTTATCTCGAGTTTTCCTTTGAAATCACTTTCTGTTAGATAAAGGTCCACGACGGCTCTTTATTTCGAGTTTGGTTAGTTCACCATCACTGTTCCACACTCACCGATATTTCTCTATTCCCCTCTGATGATTTCTCCTACGTTCTGCTTACATTTACCGCTCCTGCTCCGACTGATCTCGAGCCCGGCATGGCTCTCCCTTTTCTACACTCGGTCGCGAATTCCAGGATGCTTCCAGTCGTCTTCCCGACGTCGAACCTCTACCGCCGCGCCGACCACGTGGCCTCTCTGCTAACGGGAATTTGTTTACGAAGGTTAACAGGAACATGTTTACATCTTCATTATAACTTACTTTCAACTAAGCCTTTCGGACACAACTGTACTTCTCCATTCTTGCCCCAACTTATTCATTAAAATACTTTAGCTATCTTAATTCTTATTCTTATAATTATTATTATCAAGAAATACAATTCAATTCGATAAAAATTCAATAACAAAAAAATTATACTTCAAAAAATATATAACCAGTAAGCGGAACAGTATAGTCGGACGGGGCCGACCATATGATACCCTACACAACTTCCATGAAAAACTAACATTCTGTGGATTTATATTCTGAGCTTGGACAATATTTCGCGATATTTGAACCATCTGGACCAACTAGAGGCCGACAATTATTACTAATGTTCATTACAGCCCTTCTAATTACTTGTCCAGATTCCCATCCCTTGTGTTGTGATCTTCTTATTCCCATTGGGGCCTATAGATCGGCTCGAAAAAACACAAAAAAATAAGTTTTCGGTCCACTTCATCACAATATAGTTACCTGATCGTCACCGAAAATTATAGGCGTTATCCTTAACCATAACTGGAACTTCATGGAACATTTTAAAGCGATCAGCGCTATATTTCCGCCCTCTAGTGTGGTAAAGGGTTACTAAATAATATCTGAATACATAAACACCTGTACATGTTTAAGTGTAACTCTCTGTTCTGAGTACATACGATCATATAATTGGTATCAATTTAAAGGCCAACCACCAACAATACCAACAATTTTTCGGGTCTATGTCCTTCAGGTGTGAATCTATACGCTATAGAAAACAAATTTTGTAATTTTTCACACAAAAGTCAGGGTCCAATTGACCCGCTAAATATTGACCGATCCTTATCAAAACAGTCATGCTTATTATTTGGCCCGATCCCCTTCTCTATGTAAAAATTCGCGATGTTTGGGTCATAATTGCGGCCTCTAGAGCGACCAGAAAAAAGGATAAAAATTAAGTATTTGGTCCATTTCATCACCTAGATATTAACCGATCTTCACAAAAACAATAGGGATCTTCTTTGAGCAGAACCCATCCTACATGCAAAATTTCGTGAAGATTGGTCCATAACTGTGGTGTGTATTGTGTTTACAAAATATAATGGACAGACGGACAGACGGACAGACGGACGGAAGGACACACATGTCTAGATCGACTCAGGTAGTCGAGATATGACGATCGGTATACTTAAAGGTGGGTCTAGGACCAATATTTCACGGCGTTACAAACTCTTGGGGCTGCACAAAGCTATAATACCCTGACAACATAGTTGTGTAGGGTATAAAAATAAAAATAACAAAAAAATTAAATTAACAAAAAAATCAAATTAACAAAAAAATTCAAATCAACAAAATTATTGGGGCAAAAATGGGGGACGATTTTTGTCCTCACATGTTGGAGAGTATAAAAATATCGTCCCGGTAAAATAATTACACTTCTTAATATAGGGAATATGTACGAACATATTTCCTCAAAAATAATTGGTCTCATTGTCAACATTTCACGAAAAATGTATTTTGCTTAAGGGGACCCCCCCATTCTCGGGGTCAAAATTGTTGTTGATATAATTCGAATCTACACTAATTAAACAATGTCCCTACAAAATTTCAAGTGAAAATCTCAAGAACTCTTGAAGATATATCCGATTTATTGTGTCAACATCAAGTGACGACTGAAGGGCTTCTTAAACTTTAAACGAGTTTTTCTCTAAACATTTTTTTGCGAATGGCGGGCACGATAACTCAAAAACTAATAATCCAATCGGTTCCAAATTTTGCAAGGCTTCTCTGGGAGTGTATAGCTCTCGTATGAACTAGGATAAAGCCAATCGGTGAAGATCTTCCTTATTTTTTAACTTGGTTTTTGGTAAAAAATCGGCGATTTTCCAAAAATATTTTTTTTCAAAGGTCCGTTGTTAATTTTAGAGCGAAGTCTATAGTCCTAGTTCATACGAGAGCCAGACATGTACTCTTTCTATCACCGTTGGAATTTTCGGATTCCGATGTTCCAGTGAGGAGTTATCATGCCCGCCATCAAAAATAAGGACTTTTCTTTAATTACAAAAAACAACAACAAAACAATAACAAAATTTTTTTGTAAATTATTTTTCTTCTCTTTTAAATCTTCAATTATATATGTGCAAAGTTACAAACCTCCACAAGCATTATTATTATGGATTTACCAGCCCATTTAAAATCTTGAAAAATTACAATCGAGAATGGGGGGGGGGTTCCCTTAATCTAAATCCGTTTCCTTTATTGCAGAAATCTATTTGGTATTCCCAGTTCTTTTTTATAGTAACAATTCTAATTGCGCAATATCTTTTATATTCATGCTGTAGTCACATATATTGCCTGTTTCCATACACGATTATACTCATTATTTCAAAGTTTACTTTTGATTAAAAAAGAAAAAAAAAAAAACAACCTCTGGGTGGTATCTACCAGTTGTACCAGGCGGACTGTTAAAGTTTTTATCTCAGTGTTGTTGACAGTTTTATGCAAATCTTTGTCAATTATGCAAATTACATTTCAAATGCGGCGCTGTCTGTTCTGCTTTGGCTCGGTTCTATGTTCTACATACCCGAGGGAGTCTATAAAAATAAGAAACAAGAATAACAAATAAAATAACATAATGTCTGGAACGAAATTAACGCCTTAAGAATATTTAATGGCGTTTGGAAAAAAGCTAAGAATATTTCTGCGAAAACATTACTTTTTTTGCAAATCACCTTTTCAATTGTTATTTGAAGCAATTCTTTGCAATTTCTTTAATATTTAATAGCGTCTTATAAAGGGATTTTGTGGTGATATTAATGTTTATGGTTTTGTTTTTCTGTTTAATTTATTTTTTTTTCTAATCTGTGGCTAAGCCGATGGGGGTGGAAAAATACTGAGGAAGAATACAGAGTTTTCTTTTATATTTTTTTCAGCTCCTTAATATACATGCCTTTTTAAAAGAATATTTTTTCAATTGCCCCAAATAGGCGTGGATTTTTTAAAGCTTATTTTTTTAAGCTCCACAAGAGGCGTTCATTTGTATACCCTACACAACTATGTTGTCAGGGTATTATAGCTTTGTGCAGCCCCAAAAGTTTGTAACGCCGCGAAATAAGTATACCGATCGTTATATCTCGACTAGCTGAGTCGTTCTGGACATGTGTGTCCATCCGTCTGTCCATTATAACTTGCAAACACGATACAGTTCACAGTTATGTTTTGGCAAAGATCAGTTAATATTTAGGGGATGAAATGGACCAAAAACTTTATTTTTGTCGGTTTTTCTGGTCGCTCCTGAGGCCGCAATTATGGCCCAAACGCCGAATTTTTGCATGGAGAAGGGGATCGGCCCAAAGAATAAGCATGCCTGTTTTGATAAAGATCGGTCAATATTTAGCGGGTCAAATGAACCCTGACTTTTGTGTGAAAAATTACAAAGTTTTTATTCTATGGCTTATATTTTTGCCCCTGAATGTCCTAGACCCGAGAAGTTTATAGTATGTTCAAGAGTCGTATGTATTTGGATGTGGAAGTTACACATAAATATTTACGGGTGCTTACGTACTGAGATATTATTTAGTAACCCATTACCACACTAGAGGGCGGAATTATAGCGCTGATCGCTTTGAAATTTTCCTTGAGATTCCAGTTATGGATCGAAAACAGAATTTTTTGTGTTTTTTCGAGTCGATCTATATGCCACAATTGAAAGCCGAACATCACAACACAACCCACGGTGAAGGGAATATGGACAAGTAATTAGAAGGACTGAATATCGACGCCTCCGAACCATAGTATGCTAAGTCTAAAAAGTGAGTTTTTCACTAGAAGCTCTCAAAGTATGGAAGTTTCATATATCTTACGGGCCATGCTCTAAGTACATTTTTGCTTATAACTTTGGTTTGGATTGGCCGATGGTTACCAAAATTTCAGAGAATATAATTTAAGGACCGTAGAATCTAAAAAAAAATCTTTAAAACATGCTAAGTCGACTTAGCATACTATGGTTCGGAGGCGTCGATATTAGTAATATTCGAAAAATATGTTGGAGTAAGGAAAAGGTGCTGTTGACCTCTAATCGGTAAGGCGGCGCAAATATCAGAAATATTGCCCAGTCTCGAAATAAACATCAGCAGAAAGTTTTAGTTCCGTGATAGTTGTGTAGGGTATCCTATGGTCGGCCCCGTCCGACTATACTGCTCCCCTCACTATTTTAAAGATAATTTTTTCAAGCTCCTTAATAGGCGTGGATTTTTAAAAGAATTTTTTTCACGCTCTATAATAGGCGTGGATTTTTAAGAGAACATTTTTTTAATCTCTATAATATGCGTGGATTTTTAAAAGAATATTTTTCAAGCTCCATAATAGGCGAGGATTATTAGAAGAACATTTTTTCAAGCTCCATAATAGGCGTGGATTTTTTTAAGAACAATTTCTCAAAAAACATCAAGCCCAGAGGCGTGGATTTTTTTAAGAACATTTTTTTAAATCTTCTATAGGCGTGGATTTTTTAAGAACATTTTTTCAAGCCTTTTAATATCCGTGGGTTTTTAGGGAATATTTTTTCAAGCTCTATAATAGGCGTAGAGTTTTAATTAATATGTTTAAAGGGACTAATACAATTCGTGGATTTTTAACGATTTTTTAAGGGACTAATACAATTCGTGGATTTGCTAACAATATTTTTTAAGGCACTAATACAAGGCGTGGATTTTTTAAAGAATATTTCCAATGAATGGACTGACTTGCTGCTTTTTATACCCTTCACCACACTGTGGTACAGGGCATTATGTCTTTGTGCATATGTTAGTAACAGGCAAAAGGAAACGAGATAGACACTTTGTTCCCCTTTGAGAATATGCATAAAATCACATTCTAAGTCGATTTACGCATGTCCATCCGTTTATCCATGTTAAATAGTAAACAAAGTACATGTCGCATTTATGATCCGAATTGGATGAAATTTGGCACAGGTCACTTAATTGACCCATGGTTAGGTTACTAACCCGTGACAAGTTTCGATGAAATCGATATAGCTTTTATATTTTCGTCCGATTTAAAGTAAATGGTGCACCATACTCCTCATGTTTATCAGATATTTATCCAAATAATCAAGGGGTGTCCGATTGATATATCTATATCGGACCAAATGAAAAATTCAGTATAGCTTGCAGAATGACATGTTTATGGATCCAATTTAATTTTTCATGTCCTTCAAATGCGACGTCTCTTAGGATTCATCTGTTGAATATACCTAAAGTGGTGAAGGGTATGATATAGTCGGCCCCGTTCGACTTTACTACATTCCTTACTGGTTTATGTCTATTTTTAGATATTTTTTTTTTCTTTTCTCACAATCGAAATAAATTGTAATGTATACTTTTTGTCTGTACGACTTCATTGGCAATTGCCATAAAATATTAATTTCTAAGGGCCATAAAACATTATGTTCAACTGTAACTGAGTGCAAACAATACAACACACACACGCACAGAAAATAAAATTGAAATTGTTATGACATTGAAGGTACTTGACAACAAACATCAATGCTGTCGATGTTGTTGACTATTGAAGTCAGCTGGTTGGTTATGAAATTTGAAGGGAGGTGGGTGACAATAAAAAAATATGTGTCTATCACCCTGAGTGGAATCAGAATTGCCACTGAATGTTTTTGTTATTATGGTGAAGTTTTCTGGTGGAATAGGAAAAGGTAGAGGACATTTTTTCTGACCCTTGGAATCAGTGGATATAAATGAAAAATTATAGAAAAAATCGACTAAAGAAATATGGTCGAAAACAGCACCTAAGATATGTGAAAAAAACTACCAACAAATAAAACAAATCATGGATTTCCTGCTTTCATCATGAAATATCTCTACCATCGCATTTCTCCAAATTAATTATGGTAAGCCTAAAATTTTTACAAATTCCATTTAGAAAATCCAATTTATTTTAAAAATCGTCCAAACATTATTGCAGCTAAAGCTTTTAACCAAATGAAAAATAATTACCCTTATTAAAATATTTTTGGTATATTTGTATTTAGCTTTGTGTTTCCATCACTGTTTGCCTTTGCCTTGTCAGAACAAATAGATCAACCACATTTTGCTACAAAGACACTCTAGTGGCAGCCTCAACATTTTCAAAATTGCTTACCAAATTTACCATTATCTTCTTCTACATTATTATTAACATCCGCTATTAAATTCTTAAGAAATTGTTTGAAATATTTTTTTCATTCCCATAGAAATTTATCAAGCATAAAGTTTTTTTTGTGGGAATAAAAGTTATGTAACGGGAAGTGAGACACATTAATTCATACTCCACAAAAGTCATGAGGGACTTTAAATGAATGAATCATGACAACATAGTTTCAGGGTCATATATTATTGGGTAGCATAAAAATAAACAAAGGTCCTTAATAAAAAAGATTTTTCAAGGACTATCGGGAATAAATATATTTTCAAGTCCAAACATGGCGTGGATTATTTAAAGAATATTTTGCAAGGACTACAAGAGGCGTGGAAGGTCTACAAGAGATAAGAATTTTTTAAAGGATATTTTTTTCAAGGTTTACACAAGGCGTGGATTTTTTAAAGAATATATTCTCAAGGTCTACAACAGGCGTGGATTTCTTTAAAAATATTTTTCAAGGTCTACAAGAGGCGTGGATTTCTTTAAAAATATTTTTCAAGGTCTACAAGAGGCGTGGATTTCTTTAAAAATATTTTTCAAGGTCTACAAGAGGCGTGGATTTTTTCAAGGAATATTTTTCATGGTTTGCAAGGGGCGTTGATTTTTAATAACGAATATTTTCAAGGTCTACAAAAGCCGTCGAATTTTTAAAGAATATTTTTTAAGGTCTAAAAGAGGCGTGAACTTTTTAAAGAATATTTCTCAAGGTCTACAAGAGGCGTGGATTTTTTAAAGAACATTTGCAAAGTCTACAAGAGGCGTGAATTTTTTAAAGAACATTTTTCAAAGTCTACAAGAGGGGTGGATTTTTAATAACAAATATTTTCAAGGTCTACAAGAGTCATGGATTTTTAAAAGAATATTTTTCAAAGTCTACAAGAGTCGAGGATTTTTATACCCTACACAACTATGTTGTCAGGGTATTATAGCTTTGTGCAGCCCCAAATGTTTGTAACGCCGCGAAATATTGGTCCTAGACCCACCTTTAAGTATACCGATCGTCATATCTCGACTAGCTGAGTCGATCTAGACATGTGTGTCCGTCCGTCCGTCCGTCTGTCCATTATAATTTGTAAACACGATACAGGCCACAGTTATGGACCAATCTTCACGAAATTTTGCATGTAGGATGGGTTCTGGCCAATGAAGACCCCTATTGTTTTTGGGAAAGATCGGTTAATATTTAGGGGATGAAATGGACCAAATACTAAATTTTTGTCGGTTTTTCTGGTCGCTCCAGAGGCCGCAATAATGGCCCGAACATCGTGAAATTTTGCATGGAGAAGGGGATCGGGCCAAAGAATAAGCATGCCTGTTTTGATAAAGATCGGTCAATATTTAGCGGGTCAAATGGACCCTTACTTTTGTGTGAAAAATGACAAAATTTGTATTCTATAGCGTATATATTTACCCCTAAAGGACATAGACCCGAAAAGTTGATATTATATCCAAGAGGAGTGGTTGACCTTTAAATTGATACCAATAATATTGTTGTATGTGCTCGGATGTGGGAGTTACACCTAAATATTTACAAGTATCTCCATATTCATATATTATTTAGTAACCCATTATCACTCTATAGAGCGGAACTATAGCGCCGATCGCTTTGAAATGTTCCATGAGGTTCCAGTTATGGTCAAGGACAACGCCTATAATTTTCGCTGATGATCAGATATAAATTTTGGAATGAAGTGGACCGAAAACTTAATTTTTTGTGTTATTTTCGAGTCGATCTATATACCACAAATGAAAGCCGAACATCACAACACAACCCACGGTGAAGGGAATCTGGACAATAGCTGTAGTGAATACTCGTAATATTCGGAAAATATGTCAGTGTGAGGAAGGGTAGCTAGGACCTCTAATCGGGCAAGAGGGTGCAAATATCACGAAATATTGCCCAGGCTCGGAATAAACATCCGCAGAAAATTTGAGCTCCGTGGTAGTTGTGTAGGGTATCGTATGGTCGGCCCCGTCCGACTATACTGCTCCGCTCACTGGTTAAAGAATATTTTTTCAAGCACCAGCAAAATGCTTGAGTTTTTTAAAGAATATTTTTAAGGGTAGCTCAGCCAGAGGCGTGGACTTTTTAAAGAATATTGTTTTGAGGGTCGGAAAGCCATTGGCTTTGGTTTTTATACCCTTCACCACACTGTGGTATAGGGGATTATGTCTCTGTGCATATGTTTGTAACAGGCAAAACGATGCAATATAGACATATGGTTCCTTTTGACAATATGCATAGAATCACATTCTCTGAGTCGATTTATGCATGTTCGTCCGTCTGTCTGTAGATGTTAAATTGTGAGCAAAGTACAGTTCGCATTAATTATCCGAATTGGATGAAATTTGGCATTATTATTGGCTCAAGGACAAACTCTATTGAAATTGGGAAAAATCTGTTCGGTTTCATATATCCAAACTCATCATATTTGTTCGATTGAGATAATATTTTACCACCGTACTGAATTCAGTCCAGTTTGATGTCTGCTAAGTTTTGTTAAAATCGGTTCACATTTAGATATAGCTCCCATATATATTTTCGTTCAATTTTATGTAAACGGTGCACTAAGCTCCTAATATTTGTCCGATTGAGATAACATTTCGCACTGCGTACTGAATTAACTATAGTTTAACGTCTGTGAAGTTGTGTTGAAATCGGTCCAGATTTAGATATAGATCCCTTATATATTTTTGTCCGAATTTAGGTAAATGGTGCACCAAACTCCTATTTTTTGTCCGATTGAGACAATATTTTACACAGCGTACTGAATTAAGTAAAGTTTGATGTATACGAAGTTTTGTTATAATCGCTTCAGATTTAGATATAGCTCTCATATATTGTTCGTCCGATTTTATGTAAATGGAGCACTATACTGCCAATATTTGTTCGATTGAGGCAAAATTTTGCACAGAGTACTGAATTTGGTTTAGGTTGATATGGTCCAAGTTTCATTGAAATTGGTTCAGATTAAGATATAGCTCCTATATATATGGGAGCTTTCGTCTGATTTTATATAAATGGAGCACAATATTGACAATATTGGTCCGATTGAGACAAAATTTTGCACTGAATTAGGTCCTGATTGATGTATGCGAAGTTTTGTTGGAATCGGTTCAGACTGCATATATAGTTTCCTCTGATTTTATGTAAATGGAACATTATACTGCCATTGTTTGTCCGATTGAGACAAAATTTAGTCCTATTTTATGTAGAGTCCTACTTTATGTAGAGGGTGCACCATAGATCCTGCTCTATTTGCACGATATTTTGTTGTTGCAATCGGTTCAGATGTAGATATATTTGTTGAATATATATTTTTGTTCTGCTTCTAGTGGATGAAATGAAAGACGACTTGTGCTCTGGCTGGTGGCTTTATTGAGAGTGATTATCAATACCTTACACACTAAACAAGAAAACTACTACTAAGAATATTTACAGTGGTGGTGTGTAGGTTACTATAGGCGAACACATCGCAATTAGTCTACGCATGTATGTTGTGTGTTGGAAGTCCGTAACGTGGACATTCAATATTTACAAAAATATTGTTGTCCGATTTTATGCAAACGGAGGAACCAATATCTGTACGCTTTACATTAAATATATCATAGCGTATTGGATTGAAGTCATTTCATATTTCGATATAGCTTCCATATATATTTTCATTCGATTTCATCTAAATGGTGTACCAAATAACTAAATTTTGTCCGATTATTACGAATTAGTGCACCAAATCGAACCTAGAATAACGTGACTGGTGCTTTGTGGCGAGATACATTTTGGATAACGCACTGTGCAACCGTAAGTTGCAGGTTGCTCCAATACGATCATTTATATATAGCACTATACATATTTTGTTCGATTTCATACAAATAATTGACATTCGATTTTTCATAAACTGAAGAATGGTTTGTTCTTATTTAGTTCAAGTATCTTTGAACTTCACACAGTTAATTTCGTCCGATTACATTTCAATGGTCCACAAAGACTCTATGCCTATTCTACCTACCGTATATTATATATATGAGCATTTCTTGTATGTGCCCAAAGTGGTGGAGGGTATCATACAGTCGGCCCCGTCCGACTTTTGAACTTTCCCTACTGGTTTAAGAATATTTTTCACGGGTCCCACCGCC
This sequence comes from Musca vetustissima, assembly GCF_032173495.1. Taxonomy (NCBI): domain Eukaryota; kingdom Metazoa; phylum Arthropoda; class Insecta; order Diptera; family Muscidae; genus Musca; species Musca vetustissima. The sequence goes on along the minus strand of NW_026880943.1, from coordinate 4,524 downwards.
ATAGGCGTGGATGTTCTAAAGAATATTTTCACTAAATCCACAGCCATATACCTGGATATTCTAAAGAATCCTTTTTTAGGGGTCACTCATCAGTCCGAACTTTTTACCTTAAAATAATAAAATTGTTTGCTTTTGCATTAAAATTTTTCTTGAAATCAATGTGAAAACTACCATTCAATTTGTCCAATAATAAATATTAATCACATAATAATTTACATTCGACCAGGTCCCCGTTTACAATTCATTTGATAACATTTTTTATCATTGTTCTGTTATTCATTTTGCAGTCGTTATTTTTGCCCTTTCATTACTTACATAAAAATATATTTCTTTGCATACTTTTCTTCTCCCCTCAAATGTGTCCCCACACTTCAACAAGTTCCAACAATTTTTATTTCATTTCACTTCAATATTTCTTGTGACTATTCAGCTGTGATGTCATACAACTGGTAGCATTGAATTTGCTCCTTTCTGGTCTGTTTTTTGCCTTGCCATTTTCTATTTTATCCTCGCCTTCGCCACTTTTTTTTTGTTTATGAAGGCAATCAAGCGTTAAATAAACTTCTGGCTACTGTGAATAGTTTATGCGGGTGTTGGCGTCTCACCATGGTGTGAAAGTTACAGGTTAGGTTTGTCGCAGGAAGAGGTCAAGGCGGATTATGCTGGCAATCCATTATATTTGTTAGGGGAGAAAAAAAAAAAACAGCAGAAGATTATTCAATTCAATTTTAACAATTACAATAAAAATTAATTGTCATTATTTATTGCATGGCTTAAATTTACGCTTCAATGCTCATTGATTTTGAATTCAAAACAATAAAATATTCACTTAATGCCTGATTGGTATCAATTTAAATATCTATTACAATTAATTGTTATTAATTGGAGAATCATAGCAAAAAATATTGGAAATTATTAATTTTCTATTCAAATATTGGGGATATTAAGTTAAGTTATATCCAACAATGTAGAGAGAAGATTTTGGGGGGAAAAGTCGATAATATTGATTGCAAATTTTGTATGCCTCTCTTTTAAATTTATTAAAACAATTCTTGTTAAAGTTATCATTTAATTCGAAAATTTTTTATAAATTGCTTTATTACTTTTGAAAAGACTACAAGCCAATAAATACAACAAAAACTCACAACAACTCACATTGTGTTGAGAATACTGAAGGGATATGAAACCACAAACCACAAAAGAGATAAACGAAATGCTCTGTGTAAACACTTACCAAGCAAACCTGTCGTCTAGGTAATAAGAAAATTAGTTTTTTGGCAATTTGACAACTGAACAGAGACTTTTTGCGATTGACCTTATCGTTTTGCTGCAAAATAATGCTATTAGAATTTGCACAAAATGTATGTTTGAAATCATTAATTTCATTTATATTTTTAATAAAAACCCAGTAAGGAAAGTAGTAAAGTCGGACTGGGCCGACTATATGATCACTTTGGGCATATTGTACATATGTACCCAAACAACTGCATTTATATGTTCCCTCGAAGGAACATACTCACACCTTTGTGCAACCTATGCTAATTTCATACCATGGGACAAATTTATGGAAAACTATGTATAGCAAAATTGATACACAATATTCGGTACGTCGCACTGTTAAAATTTAATCTCAATCCGACACTCGTTCGAAAAATATAAATATATGGAAGCAATATTTAAATCTGAACCGATTTTCACGAAACTTACCACACATCACTCCAGACTTTATTCAGTACGCTATGCCAAATTTCATGCAATTCGAAGGATGTATAGGGACTATGATACACCATTAACATAAAATCGAACGAAAAAATATATGGAAGCAATATCTGATCTGAACCGATTTTCACAAAACTTACCACACATCACTCCGGACTTAATTCAGTACGCTATGCCAAATTTCATGAAATTCGAAGGATGTATAGGGACTATGGTGCACCAATTACATAGAATCGGACGAAAATATATATGGGAGCTATATCTACAGACTTAATTCAGTAAGCTCTGCCAAATTTCGTGCGACTCCAAGGATATATGGCGACTTCGGTGCACCATTTACCTTAAATCGAACGAAAATATATATGGCAGCTATATTTAAAACTGATCCGATTTTCACGAAATTTAACACACATAATTCTAGACCTAATACATTACGCTGTGCCAAATTTCGTGGAAATCGAAAGATATTTAGGGACTTTAATGCACCATTTACATTTTATCGGACGAAAATATATATATATATATATATATGGGAGCTGTATCTAAATCTGAACCGATTTTCAGGAAACTTTACACACATTATTCTGGATCTAATTCATTGCGCTGTGCCAAATTTCGTGCAAATCGAAAGATATATAGGGACTTTGGTGGACCATTTGTCTTAAATCGGACGAAAATATATATGGAAACTATATCTAAATGAAAAATATTCTTAATAAATCCACGCCTCAGTTGGCCCTTGAAAAATATTCTTTAATAAATCCACGCCTCAGTTGGCCCTTGAAAAATATTCTTTAATAAATCCACGCCTCAGTTGGCCCTTGAAAAATATTCTTTAATAAATCCACGCCTCAGTTGGCCCTTGAAAAATATTCTTTAATAAATCCACGCCTCAGTTGGCCCTTGAAAAATATTCTTTAATAAATCCACGCCTCAGTTGGCCCTTGAAAAATATTCTTTAATAAATCCACGCCTCAGTTGGCCCTTGAAAAATATTCTTTAATAAATCCACGCCTCAGTTGGCCCTTGAAAAATATTCTTTAATAAATCCACGCCTCAGTTGGCCCTTGAAAAATATTCTTTAATAAATCCACGCCTCAGTTGGCCCTTGAAAAATATTCTTTAATAAATCCACGCCTCAGTTGGCCCTTGAAAAATATTCTTTAATAAATCCACGCCTCAGTTGGCCCTTGAAAAATATTCTTTAATAAATCCACGCCTCAGTTGGCCCTTGAAAAATATTCTTTAATAAATCCACGCCTCAGTTGGCCCTTGAAAAATATTCTTTAATAAATCCACGCCTCAGTTGGCCCTTGAAAAATATTCTTTAATAAATCCACGCCTCAGTTGGCCCTTGAAAAATATTCTTTAATAAATCCACGCCTCAGTTGGCCCTTGAAAAATATTCTTTAATAAATCCACGCCTCAGTTGGCCCTTGAAAAATATTCTTTAATAAATCCACGCCTCAGTTGGCCCTTGAAAAATATTCTTTAATAAATCCACGCCTCAGTTGGCCCTTGAAAAATATTCTTTAATAAATCCACGCCTCAGTTGGCCCTTGAAAAATATTCTTTAATAAATCCACGCCTCAGTTGGCCCTTGAAAAATATTCTTTAATAAATCCACGCCTCAGTTGGCCCTTGAAAAATATTCTTTAATAAATCCACGCCTCAGTTGGCCCTTGAAAAATATTCTTTAATAAATCCACGCCTCAGTTGGCCCTTGAAAAATATTCTTTAATAAATCCACGCCTCAGTTGGCCCTTGAAAAATATTCTTTAATAAATCCACGCCTCAGTTGGCCCTTGAAAAATATTCTTTAATAAATCCACGCCTCAGTTGGCCCTTGAAAAATATTCTTTAATAAATCCACGCCTCAGTTGGCCCTTGAAAAATATTCTTTAATAAATCCACGCCTCAGTTGGCCCTTGAAAAATATTCTTTAATAAATCCACGCCTCAGTTGGCCCTTGAAAAATATTCTTTAATAAATCCACGCCTCAGTTGGCCCTTGAAAAATATTCTTTAATAAATCCACGCCTCAATTGGCCCTTGAAAAATATTCTTTAATAAATCCACGCCTCAGTTGGCCCTTAAAAATGTTCTTCAATAAATCCACGCCTCAGTTGGCCCTTGAAAAATATTCTTTAATAAATCCACGCCTCAGTTGGCCCTTGAAAAATATTCTTTAATAAATCCACGCCTCAGTTGGCCCTTGAAAAATATTCTTTAATAAATCCACGCCTCAGTTGGCCCTTGAAAAATATTCTTTAATAAATCCACGCCTCAGTTGGCCCTTGAAAAATATTCTTCAATAAATCCACGCCTCAGTTGGCCCTTGAAAAATATTCTTTAATAAATCCACGCCTCAGTTGGCCCTTGAAAAATATTATTTAATAAATCCACGACTCAGTTGGCCCTTGAAAAATATCCTTTAATAAATCCACGCCTTAGGGTAAGCCTGGAAAAAGATCCTTTAATAAATCCACGCCATGTATTGGTCCTTGAAAAAATATTCTTTAATAAATCCACGCCTTGTGAAAGTTTGAGCCTCCAAAAATAGTTCTTTAATAAAACCACGCCTTGGTGAGAGCCTCCAAACATATTTTTTATAAATAATCGTGAATGTGTGTTCTTAAATATATCCTATTAAAATGTGTCACACAGCCTCGCTCACGTGTTAACACTAATCCAAGATAATTTCATCGCTTATATTCCGCTGCAAGAATTTGTTGTCATCCGCCACATGTTTGTGTCAAACATGAAATCACATTATATCAGACATGATGAAAAGAAATGGAATTAT
>NW_026880942.1:0-33753 GCF_032173495.1 Musca vetustissima | reverse complement strand
GTTCTCAAGGCTCAGATCTTTAAAATATTGTTAAGACCACTAGGCTGGATTTTTCAGACTTGTTTAAAGCCTCCATAAGGTTAGTGTGGAATTCTAGATGTTTGAAAAGCCTCCAGAAGGTCTGATAGGCGTGGGTTTTTAAGACTGTTTTAAAGCCTCCATTAAATCTCAGGCGTGGATTTTTCTAAATACTTGTTTCAAAACCCTCCATTAAAAAGAGTATCTAGGCGTGGATTTTTAAAGACGATTTCGAAAAGGACTTCTAGGCCAACAGGCGTGGATTTTTAAAGACTGTTTTGCCTAGATACCTTTAATGGAGGCTTTAAAACAGTCTTTAAAAATCCACGCCTAGATACCTTTAATGGAGGCTTTAAAACAGTCTTTAAAAATCCACGCCTAGATACCTTTAATGGAGGCTTTAAAACAGTCTTTAAAAATCCACGCCTAGATACCTTTAATGGAGGCTTTAAAACAGTCTTTAAAAATCCACGCCTAGAGATACCTTTAAAAATGGAGGCTTTAAAACAGTCTTTAAAAATCCACGCCTTAAGGCTGTCAGAGGGCCTCCACAATGGGTCTTTAAAAATCCACGCCTAGATACCTTTAATGGAGGTCTTTAAAAATCCAAAGATACCTTTAATGGAGGCTTTAAAACAGTCTTTAAAAATCCACGCCTAGATTTAAAACCTTTAAAAATCCACGCCTAGATGGAGGCTTTAAAACAGTCTTTAAAAATCCACGCCTAGATACCTTTAATGGAGGCTTTAAAACAGTCTTTAAAAATCCACGCCTAGATACCTTTAATGGAGGCTTTAAAACAGTCTTTAAAACAGGCTTTAAAACAGTCTTTAAAAATCCACGCCTAGATACCTTTAATGGAGGCTTTAAAACAGTCTTTAAAAATCCACGCCTAGATACCTTTAATGGAGGCTTTAAAACAGTCTTTAAAAATCCACGCCTAGATACCTTTAATGGAGGCTTTAAAACAGTCTTTAAAAATCCAGTCTTTAAAAAACAGTCTTTAAAAATCCGCGCCTAGAGACCTTTATGGAGGCTTTAAAACAGTCTTTAAAAATCCACGCCTAGATACCTTTAATGGAGGCTTTAAAACAGTCTTTAAAAATCCACGCCTAGATACCTTTAATGGAGGCTTTAAAACAGTCTTTAAAAATCCACGCCTAGATACCTTTAATGGAGGCTTTAAAACAGTCTTTAAAAATCCACGCCTAGATACCTTTAATGGAGGCTTTAAAACAGTCTTTAAAAATCCACGCCTAGATACCTTTAATGGAGGCTTTAAAACAGTCTTTAAAAATCCACGCCTAGAGACCTTTATGAGGGCTTTAAAACAGTCTTTAAAAATTCACGCCTAGATACCTTTAATGGAGGCTTTAAAACAGTCTTTAAAAATCCACGCCTAGATACCTTTAATGGAGGCTTTAAAACAGTCTTTAAAAATCCACGCCTAGAGACCTTTATGAAGGCTTTAAAACAGTCTTTAAAAATCCACGCCTAGAGAGCTTTTTGGAGGCTTTAAAACAGTCTTAAAAAATCCACGCCTAGAGACATTTATGGAGGCTTTAAAACAGTCTTTAAAAACCCACGCCTATAGACCTTTATGGAGGCTTTAAACAGTCTTTAAAAATCCACGCTTAGAGACCTTTATGGAGGCTTTAAAACAGTCTTTAAAAATCCAGGCCTAGTGGTCTTAACAATATTTTAAAGATCTGAGCCTTGAGACCTTGAAATATTCTTTGAAAAATATATATCTTTGTTTGGAATTTCTGAAATAAATGCGGAGGTAACAGAGTTCCGTGACTACAACGTATATGGTTTGTGTCCTTGCTAATAACAATGTCTAAATATGAGGTTAAACGATGTTAATACCGTACTCGACAAAGTACTGCAGTACCATTATAGGTAACACTCCCCTAACAAAGTTTCAACACAATTATACGTAATGGTAGATACCGTCGATTTCATTCCTTGGTATTGGAAGTCACATATTAGGCGATAGCCGGATAGAGGAACAATTGATCATACAAGAAAATAATTTAATTAAAATTGGTCCAATATGAATATATCCGCCCTCTTGTTACTTAAAATATTTTTTGATAGGCCAACTATATCGATTTGTTAATTTTTTTATAATAGGCTCACCAAATCATTGTCGGATTATTTTATTGATAAAGAACATACACAGCTGTACATTGCACAATTATTTGTAAATTTTTCAAATTATTCCAATGAGAGTGGTGTCACTGCACCCTTCACCACATTAATGTCGCATACAAAGCAAGCAATAGAATCTCCTTCGGGGTCTTGCATAGAAACTTGAACACCAACAGAAATATCGGGATATAGTGGATCAATATATAAGTTTAAAGTGTAAATCACTTCTTCGGCCTTAGCAATGGGACAAGTGACGCCATCCTGAAGATTATCACAAACATTGGCCACGTCTTTGGGTAATTCGTAGGGTATCGTGATGCCCAAGTATGTGAAATGGACAGCGGCATTTAATTCACGTATATCATCCTTGGCTAAATGACAACAACAAAGGATTATTGTTAAATGGGAGAGGAATTTATGCAAAGTCTCCAACTTACTTCCAACAAAACGGACATACATAACGGCTGTGGTACCCTTGGCAGCGTCACACATCCCACAACTTCGACACTAAGGGGTAAGGGTTGACCTCTTTTGCCTGGAAATACACAAAAAAAGAACATCTCAAGGACATGCAGAGCTTTGGGATTTTTTAATAAATAGGCGTAGATTTTTAAACAAAATTTCTTCAGGACCAGTTGAGGTATAGGCGTGGATTTATTAAATAAATTTTCTTAAGAACCACCTGATATCTAGGCGTGGATTTTTTAAATAAATTTTCTTCGGGACCATCTGATATCTAGGCGTGGATTTTTTAAATAAATTTTCTTCGGGACCATCTGATATCTAGGCGTGGATTTTTTAAATAAATTTTCTTCGGGACCATCTGATATCTAGGCGTGGATTTTTTAAATAAATTTTCTTCGGGACCATCTGATATCTAGGCGTGGATTTTTTAAATAAATTTTCTTCGGGACCATCTGATATCTAGGCGTGGATTTTTTAAATAAATTTTCTTCGGGACCATCTGATATCTAGGCGTGGATTTTTTAAATAAATTTTCTTCGGGACCATCTGATATCTAGGCGTGGATTTTTTAAATAAATTTTCTTCGGGACCATCTGATATCTAGGCGTGGCTTTTTTAAATAAATTTTCTTCGGGACCACCTGATATCTAGGTGTGGATTTTTTAAATATATTTTCTTCAGAACCACCTGATATCTAGGCGTGGATTTTTTAAATATATTTTTTCAAGCTACATCTTACCTCTAGGCGTGGATTTTTTAAATTGTTTTTTCAAGCAACATCTGACCTCCAGGCGTGGATTTTTTAAATATATTTTCTTCAGGACCACCTGATATCTAGGCGTCAATTTTTTAAATATATTTTCTTCAGAACCACCTGATATCTAGGCGTGGATTTTTTAAATATATTTTCTTCAGAACCACCTGATATCTAGGCGTGGATTTTTAAATAAATTTTCTTCAGGACCACATGATATCTAGGCGTGGATTTTTTAAATAAATTTTCTTAAGGACCACCTGATATCTAGGCGTAGATTTTTTAAATAAATTTTCTTAAGGACCAGTTGAGGTATAGGCGTGGATTTTTTAAATAAATTTTGCTTCAGGACCAGTTGAGGTATAGGCGTGGATTTTTTAAATAAATTTTGCTTCAGGACCAGTTGAGGTATAGGCGTGGATTTTTTAAATAAATTTTGCTTCAGGACTAGTTGAGGCATTGGCGTGGATTTTTTAAATAAATTTTGCTTCAGGACCAGTTGAGGTATAGGCGTGGATTTTTTTAAATAAATTTTGCTTCAGGACCAGTTGAGGTATAGGCGTGGATTTTTTTAAATAAATTTTGCTTCAGGACCAGTTGAGGTATAGGCGTGGATTTTTTAAATAAATTTTTTTAAATACAATTTCCTTTGTTTCCTCAGGGCCAAAAGTAAGCATCTCCAGGAATTTATAAATATGTATTCCTTAGAACTGGCAGTGAACCAGTTAAATACCGTGTCGTCAGGACAAGCAGAACATTTGGTATCGATCAGGATCACCAGGCTCTCTACATATCTATCGACGTTGTTTTTTATACAAATTTTTCTTTGAACTTACATTGCTTAACATCGGTGGCACCAATACCGGCAATCATTAAGGCAGCGATGGTAAAAAGTACGAATTTCATGTTGACTATTTTTTCAACCGAAGATTTTTTCCAAATGTTTTTCCGAAATATTCCGAAATCAGACTATTCTCTCTAACACCTTCAACAATGCTTTTATATGTGTCACAGGGACTATTTTTCCAATCAATTCATTAAATAAGTAGTTTAAATAATTTCTATATTAAATAATCTTCGCAGGTGTTCCGAAAATTCGAAAAAAAATTTAAATCATAATATTTTGATTTCGCGATAAGATATAATGCAGCAGGTGTTTAAAATTCGCAATAAATTTCTTAGAATTAATTTTCAAAAAATCTTCGTTGCATTTGAAATTAATTGTTAGAGTTATTTTGTCTTCTTCTTGATCAATTTGGTGGGTAGATACCTGAAGGAGTGGACCGATATTCCTCATCTTCCAACTTTAGCTAAGTTTGGAAGAAATATTACGATGTACAATGTGTGGATGAAATCGATTACTACCTTCGAGAGTTATCGTGCGCACCAGCCGGCCACAGAGATGAACATTTGTGGTACTGTTAGATGGGGTCCTAAAATTTGGCGATCTATATCGTCAAAAGCTCCTTCCTCCATATTATGGTGGAGGGTATAAATAGAGTAGGGTATATCAATTTTATTATTTAGTAGGTAATTCGAAGTCAAATCGATGGAATGTTAAACTCCGATAGAACTCTTCATAATGGGAACTAATTAATGTCGGGGTAGTTTATATTTTCGATTTCGACCAGCTTATTTACCACTAATTTCCAGATTTTGTCAGTAGTTTAATGTCAGTATTTCAACATTTGATCTCAAAATGTTTAAATTTATTCATCTCTGTAAATATTGAAAGTCTTGAAAAAAACATTCACTTTTCTTCCCTAATTTTCTTTATGGGCATAATGTGATGACTTCTTTCGAGCCTTGCGTTGAAGGAAAGCCAAATTACTCACTACATTGTTATATGCGTATGTATGTGTGGCTTCGAAATTTAATGTCATTTGTCTATTTGGTTGTTGTTGTTGCTGCTGCTGTGAGTTTAGAGCATTGTGTATTAAAATCTTCCAGCAAAAACTTTTGAATTTTTAATAATGTCTAAAAGCTTGTGTTGGTATTACACATGTAAGTATTTACCTTCACTTTTTTTGTATTTTTAACATTTGATGTCGTCGAGTTGTGGGAAGAGGATGAATATCAGGCAGAGATTGTGGGATTTAAGCTTTAGGTTTTTTATGGAATATAAACTGACAACATTAATTATTATAAGCTATATTTGGAGTTTTAAGTCCTAACATATTAGGTCCATATGGAAAATGGAATTATGTATGAAAAGTATGAATATATCCCGCAGGAAATTTATTAATATTAGGAGAGAATTTGAACAACTATGAAAAATGGGATTCGGATTTTTCAATGACATTCCAGGTATTCGTCGACTATAAAGCCGCATTCGACAGCCCTATCCGTTCAGAGGTGTATAAATCCATGTCTGCGTTTGGCACTCCTGCAAAATTAATTCGGCTATGCAGGATAACTTTAACAGGCACAAGATCAGCAGTTAAAGTCGGAAAGGACCTCTCGGAGCCATTTAACACCGAACGAGGAATCAGACAAGGTGATAGTTTGTCGTGTGACCTTTTTCATATCCTGTTGGAAAAGGTCATACGAGATTTAAATTTGAAGAGAAATGGTACTCTGTACACCAAACAGCACATGTTACACGCCTATGCCGATGACATCGATATAATGGGTCGAACATTGAGAGCGGTAACAGCCACTTTTGAACAAATTGAGAAGGAGTCTGCCAAAGTGGGTCTGGCAGTAAACGGTGAGAAGACCAAGCTGATGTTATCAACGCGCAAGACGTCCAGTAGACAGGGACCAACTGTGAAACTTGAGAACTACAGCTTCGAGGTAGTCAACAATTTTATATACCTTGGTACCGCCATAAATAAAACGAATTACATCAGTTTTGAAATTAGGAGAAGGATAGTTATGGCCAACCGATGCTACTATGGTCTGAGCAAACAACTCAAAAGCAAGGCCACCTCCCGCCAAACCAAACTCACACTCTACAAGATGCTGATACTACCCGTGCCGTTATATGGATCTGAAGCATGGGTACTTACGCAAGCAGATGAGATGTTTAAGAGAAAAAATTCTCCGAAAGATCTATATGCCGATCTGCGTTGACGGTGAATATCGCTGTCGAATGAACCATGAGTTGTACCAGCTATTCTCGGACATCGACATTGTTAAAGGCATTGAGCTGCAGCGACTACGTTGGCTAGGTCATGGTGTGAGAATGGATGAAGATGCCCCAGCCCAGAAGACATACAGAAGCGAACCAGCTAATAGTTCACGCAGAAGAGGAAGACCAAGAATACGATGGAAATATCAAGCCGAAGACAACATTGCCAAAAATTACCTTTAAAATTGGAAAAACTGCTCAAAATACCGTCGCGCCTTGAAATCTTTTTTAAGCACGGCTTATGGAACGAAAGTTCTGTCACAAACCAGCCAAGTAAGTAACCTTCGAAGAATGGATATATTTTAAGCGGTTAATGATGTGTCATGCTGAAATAACTGTTTGGGATTCCGTCCTTCAGATCATCATGAGACCACCATCAGGCCTTCCAGTGGTAGATATACTTCAGGATTTTTTTAAGATAGAAGATAATCTTCATTGAATCTTCACTGATTCAATGATTTCACCGGGCGATGACGTGCTCGTGTGACCAGAACTAGGACGATTATCGTTATTGACATTTGCTCGACATCGGCCATTTATACCACAATTAAATTTGAGTTCTGCTCATAGTGGACCCATCACGCGGTAATCCAAAATGGCTGATATTATCAACACATTGCAGGCATAAGAGGGTCTTTCTTCTACAGCAGACCTGGAGAAGGTCTCTTTCCAGATCCATGCTGGATGCGAAGGTCTCCTTTAATTGTCTGAAATGGCGTGGTGCCATTCATTAATTCCTGTCACAAGGTCGTACGGTCAATAAGGAATGCTACCTTGAAGTCATGCGCCGTTTTCCGTCAATGAAAAATTCTAATCAAAATTCGAAATCTGAACCGATGTTCACGAAAATCAACACACATCATTCTAGGCTTAATTCACCGATTTAAATCACCACCGATTTTCATGAAACTTAACACATATCATTCTGGACTTAATCCAGTACGCTGTGGCAAATTTCGTGCAAATCGAAAGATATATAGGGGCTTTGGTGCACCAGTTACATTAAATCCGGCAAAACTATAAATGGGAGCTATATCGAAATAATCACCGATTTTCATGAAACTTAACACACATCATTCTAGGTTTAATTCAGTGCGCTATGCAAAATTTCGTGCAAATCGAAAGATATACAGGGGCTTTGGTTCAACATTTACTTAAAATCGGACGAAACTATATATGGGGGCTATATCGAAATCTTCAACGATTTTCATGAAACTTAACACACATCATTTTAGACTTATTTCAGGACGCAATGCTAAATTTCGTGAAAATCTAAATATATTTAGGGACTTTGGTTCACCCTTTACTTAAAATCGGATGCAACTTTATATGGGAGCTATATCGAAATCTCCACCGATTTTCATGAAACTTAACACAAATCATTCTAGACTTAATTCAGTGCGCTATGCAAAATTTCGTGCAAATCGAAAGATATACAGGGGCTTTGGTTCACCATTTACTTAAAATCGGATGAAACTATAAATGGGAGCTATATAAAAATCTTCTCCGATTTTCATGAAACTTAACACATATCATTCTGAACTTAATCCAGTACGCTGTGGCAAATTTCGTGCAAATCTAAAGATATATAGGGACTTTGGTGCACCATTTACATTAAATCGGACGAAACTATATATGGGAGCTATATCGAAATCTTCAACGATTTTCATGAAACTTAACACCAATCATTCTAGACTTAATTCACTGCGCTATGCAAAATTTCGTGCAAATCGAAAGATATACAGGGGCTTTGGTTCACCATTTACTTAAAATCGGATGAAACTATATATGGGAGCTATATCGAAATCTTCACCGATTTTCATGAAACTTAACACACATCATTCTAGACTTAATTCAGTGATTTATGCAAAATTTCATGCAAATCGAAAGATATACAGGGGCTTTGGTTCAACATTTACTTAAAATCGGATGAAACTATATATGGGAGCTATATCGAAATCTTCAACGATTTTCATGAAACTTAGCGCACATCATTTTAGTGCAAAATTTCGTGCAAATCGAAAGATATATAGGGACTTTGGTGCACCACTTACATTAAATCGGGCGTTATAAACGGCAGATGCCGAGCAATTGTTAATGAAGATACTGCCGGTGAAATCATTAATTCAGTGAAGAAAACGATTCTGGATAATCGTCGAATCAAAGAGGTTGTTCTTGCTATCAGATAAGTTCGGTCAAGCAGTTTCATGTCACACGGACGTAAGGAATACAACATGGAAGTTATGCGACGTTTGTGGAAAAATACTAATCATGGATTTTGCTATATGTTGGCGCACCATCGATACTTGTGCTTGATTATTTGAGAAAAACATAAACGTTATCATGCTTTAACCACCATATTTACCGGACTTGGTCTCTAGCAAGACCTTTTTCTGTTCCCAAAACTGATGACACCGATGATAGGGAAGATTTCTGCTACCATTGACTCTTCAAAAAAACAAGAAAATGGAAAGATACACTGTTTGTAATACGTTTCTGAGACTTGCTAACATAATACTGACATCAGAATTTCTGCAGAATGTCTAAGAAAATTCGAAACTGTTTTTTTTTTGTTTCCCAAATCAGAGTTTTTTTTATTAAAAAACAACAAATTTAATGTACTTAGGTAATTTTTTAGACCTAAAACACAGACACTAGACTTTCTGCAGAATGTCTGATAAAAGTCGAAACTGTAACATTTTGCATTACATCACAGATTCTGTTTTCCAAAATTCAATTCAATATATTACATTTAGGTATTTGTTAGAACCTATTTACAAGTTTCAATTTTAAGGACATTACCAATCAATTTCAATTTAAAATCCCTTAAAAAATCAATAGATTTTCAAAACATTTTTAAATGTAAAAAAAAATCCCTTCGGTAAACAATGAAATTATAAAATCATTATCGATTTCTATTGGTAACGCCGATAAGATTTTTTTTCTAAATGAGATTTAGCGAAAAGGTTATCATAAATGAACATCAATTTCCGACACAAATCCCTTTACATTCTAAAGGACACAAAGGCAAGCATACACACACACACAAAAACACATTCTCCCTTATTTCGTTTGATGTAATGTCATACAAAAGAAGAAGAAGACATACAAAACTGTCGTTATACACAGGGGAAATAATAAACTAATATGCCAGCAAAATATCTGCAAAAAGGGGTGTGTGAGTGTGTGTGACTGGCACCCTTGGAAAAGCCGTCAGTGATGGCAGCGAGTTGCTTTTATTTACCAAAGGATATCCATACTCATCCAGTAAGATGTGTAAATATTCAATGAAGCAGAAACGGATGTGTATCAATCACCATGTAAACGGATGTCCTGTGATATGTTACACATGTGTGTTTGTAAAAGACACACACACACAAATATTCACATGTTCTATATATAAAAGATTTGAAAAATATATTTTACTGAAAGGTGTCTCCTGTCTACAGCTCCCTTGCCGAATGTCATCAATCTGTAGAAGACCCAACGAAGTTTTTTTTCTAGCAATTGAAGACTTGTAGAAGATCTTTCCATCGCAGAAGGCATGAAAGAAGTGTTCTATCAATATAACATGTTAAGACGATATTCTATGTATAGCAGGACGGAAAAGAGTGCTATATAAAAATAATATATATAGAAAGACTTAAAAATACATGATCAAAGGAAGATCTGAAAAATGTATTAATTTTAATGACTGTCCTCTACTTATAAGAGATCTGCAGGAGATCTTCTATCTATGTGAAACCTGAGGGAGTTCTTCAAGACATATAGTATATTTTCTGTGTACATTTTTATTTTATATGAAGAATACCTGTCTAAAGAAGAACGGAAGGAGTTTTTAGTATATTATATTATATTAAAAATATAAAAGAGGTTTTCTACAAAAAGTGTTAATTTGTAATCATGTTGGTGATGTGAAATATAACACAAGAATTCAAGCTGACCGATCATCAACGAAGTCATGTTTTTTTTTGTTTGGGCCCTTAAAAATCATGAAAATTATCCGAAATTCCACTGCGGAAAATTATATTCTCAACATTTGACTGTTTGCTGCGGTTTATGGTCAGGTGAGATAATTGAACTTGACTCTCGTGTGTCATCAGTTGCTATGAATGCATTTCGCTGTTAATGATTATTTTATATTCCGTAGCAGAGGGTATTGGTTTGAAAAATGTATTGCTCTGATCAAAAATATAGCACCACGTGTTATATGGCGACCTTGCATTATTAGTACATATACAGAAAAAAAACCAGTAAGGAAAGTAGTAAAGTCGGACGGGGCCGACTATATTCTACCCTTCACCACTTTGGGTATATTCAACAGATGGGATCCTAACAGACGTCGCATTTTTGAAAGACCACTAACATGAAATTAAACATGTCATTCTGCAACCTATACTAAATTTTGATCAGATATAGAGTTGCTTCTTACAATGGGACAAAATTATGTAAATAAATTTAAAGCAAAATATCGAAATCTAACCCGATTTCATCAAAACTTGTCACATCTTCGGCCACATTTTGAGTTCCTCATTTACATATAAATCCAAATTTGGTGCAAATAGAAGGGTACATAGGGTCTTTGGTGCACCATTTACAAAAAATCTGGCAAAAATATATATGGAAGCTATATCTAAATGAACCGATTTTCACGAAATTTAACACACATCGTTCTAGACTTAATGCAGAATGCTATGCCAAATTTGGTGCAAATCGAACGATATATAGGGACTTTGGTGCACTATTTAACTAAAATCGGACGAAAATATATATGGGAGATATATCTAAATCTGAACCGATTTTCGAAATTTAACACACATCGTTCTAGACTTAATTCAGAATGCTATGCCAAATTTCGTGCAAATCGAACGATAAATAGGGACTTTGGTGCACTATTTAACTAAAATCGGACGAAAATATATATGGGAGCTATATCTAAATCTGAACCGATTTTCACGAAATTGTACACACATCGTTCCACACTTAATTCATTACGCTGTGCCAAATTTCGTGTAAATCGAAGGATATATAGGGAATTTGGTGCACTAAAATCGGTCGAAAATATATATGGGAGCTATATCTAAATCTGAACCGATTTTCACGAAACGTAGCACACATCATTCTGGGCCTAATTCAGTACGCAGTGCCAAATTTCGTGTAAATCGAAAGATATATAGGTACTTTGGTGCCCCGTTTACCTTAAATCGGACGAATATATATATGGGAGCTATATCTCTATCTGAACCGATTTTCACGAAACTTAGCACACATCATTCTGGACCTAATTCAGTACGCTGTGCCAAATTTCGTGTAAATCGAAAGTTATATAGGTACTTTGTGCCCCGTTTACCTTAAATCGGACGAATATATGTATATATATGGGAGCTATATCTCTATCTGAACCGATTTTCACGAAACTTAGCACACATCATTCTGGACCTAATTCAGTACGCTATGCCAAATTTCTTGCAAATCGAAATATATATAGGTACTTTGGTGCCACATTTACCTTAAATCGGACGAAAATATATATGGGAGCTATATATAAATCTGAACCGATTTTCACGAAACTTTGCACACATCATTATGGACCTAATTCAGTACGCTATGCCAAATTTCGTGCAAATCGAAAGATATATAGGTACTTTGGTGCCTATATCGGACGAAAATATATATGGGAGCTATATCTAAATCTGAACCGATTTTTCCCAATTGCAATAGGGTTCGTCCTTGGACCGAATAAGTGACTTCTGCCAAATTTCATCCAAATCGGATCATAAATGCGACCTGTACTTTGTTTACAATTTAACATCTACAGACGGACAGACGGACGAACGGACATGCATAAATCGACTCAGAAAGTGATTCTATGCATATTCTCAAAAGGAACCATGTGTCTATCTCGTTTCCTTTTGCCTGTTACAAACATATGCACAAAGACATAATAGCCTATACCACAGTGTGGTGAAGGGTATAAATAGAAAAATGCGTGTGGTGTGTTTTTATGGGCACATTAATTTTTTTGTCGTTTTAATTTTTTTATTTCCTTCTTCACTGTTATGACTTGTCTCGTTTCTTTTTATTTACTTACATATGCACATTCTGCGTCATGCGAACAATCACACACAATGTTAACCATTCGGTTGGGCTTGTTATTCGTATCAACACTTGTTCGATATATTGTATTTAGCATATATATCAAAATATTTTGGAAAATACATATGTGAATTTTGTAACACAGAAACAGTTGTCAAACAAACGGGTGCAAAAATAACAAACACCAAGTAAGGGGAGAGGCGGAGAATGATGCAAAAAAAAAATAAAGTCGAATGATGAATGATGTTTTTTTCTTGGAATACATTTGTTTTGTACAAAAAAGGGGAAAAAGTGAGAGAAAGAGAGAGAGAGATAGGGAGAGGAATAAAATTATCGCAAAAAGTGGTAAAGTAGAAAAAATTGTTAAATTAGTGGAATGCTTAAACTTTTTGGTACAAATTTTTATACCCTTCACCAAACTGTGGTACAGGGTATTATGTCATTGTGCATATGTTTGTAACAGGCAAATGGAAACGAGATAGACCTATGGTTCCTTTTGAGAATATGCATAAAATCACTTTCTGAGTCGATTTATGTATGTTCGTTCTTCTGTCTTTTGATGTTAAATTGTAAAAAATGTCCAGGTCACAATTTTTATTAGCGGAATTGG
This sequence comes from Musca vetustissima, assembly GCF_032173495.1. Taxonomy (NCBI): domain Eukaryota; kingdom Metazoa; phylum Arthropoda; class Insecta; order Diptera; family Muscidae; genus Musca; species Musca vetustissima. Next base: position 20,523 of record NW_026880942.1, on the reverse strand, counting down.
ATGCAATTTTGTACAACTAATTAATTTGGCCCAAGGACGAAATTGGGAAAAATCGCTTCAGATTTAGATATATCCCCCATATATATTTTCGTCCGATTTAAAGTAAATGGTGTACCAAAGCCCCTATAAATCTTTCGATCAGCACGATATTTGGTATATCGTACTGAATTGAGACTAAATTGATGTGTGTTAAGTTTCGTGAAAATTGGTTCCGATTTTAGTTAAGGGAACCCCATTCTCGATTTTAATTTTTCAAGATTTTCAATGGGCTGGTAAATCAATACCAATGCTTGTTAAGGTTTGTAACTTTACACATATATAAATGAAGATTTAACATAGAAGAAAAATAATTTACAAAAAATTTTTGTTGTTGTTTTGTTGTTGTTTTTTGTAATTAAAGAAAAGTCCTTATTTTTGATGGCAGGCATGATAACTCCTCACTGGAACATCGGAATACGAAAATTCCAACGGTGTTAGAAAGAGTACATGTCTGGCTCTCGTATGAACTAGGATTATTGACTTCGCTTTAAAATTAACAAAATGGCAGACCTTTGAAAATATATTTTTGGAAAATCGCCAATTTTTTACCAAAACCAAAGTTAAAAAATAAGGAAGATGTTCACCGATTGGCTTTATCCTAGTTCATACGATAGCTATACACTCACAGAGAAAGGTGTACAAATTTGAAATCGATTGGGTTATTAGTTTTTGAGTTATCGTGCCCGCCATTCGCAAAAAAATGTTTAGAGAAAAACGCGTTTAAAGTTTGAGAAGCCCTTCAGCCGTCACTTGACACAATAAATCGGCTATATCTTCAAGAGTTCTTGAGATTTTCATTTGAAAATTTGTAGGAACATTCCTTAATTAGTGTAGATTCGAATTATATCAACAATATTTTTGACCCCGAGAAGGGGTCAAAAGAGTTTCTATCATCGGAAGATTTGAAATAAATGTCTTCTATAGAGAACGTATTTTAAATATATTATATTCTATATATAAAATATATCTTTCGGATTCTTTATGAATCCAATTTTTCCAAAATAGTGAAGGAAAAAATGATCCATCTTAAGATTTGATATAATTTTGGAAAAAAACTATTACCATGCGCATAGTTTAAATAATATTTGTTACATCCTCCAAGTGTTGTTATGGCCATATAAAAACCCAGCTCCACATTAAATATTTTAAAGATACATGTCGCATTTTTCAACCGATGGGACAATAACTTTTTTATACAACTGATTTAGGATTATGTTTTCCCTTAGGTCCTATATCAAGGTCCCACCCCTGTTCGGTATTTTGAAGGGTTTATTCTCATTTTCCCACCGAAGTGGCTGTAATTTCTCAATCCTGATTCTTGTAACAAATTTCGTATTAAGCGAATGGAGTATTTGAATTGATCTACATCAGAGTATTTATTTCCAAACCTGCACTAGACAGTGACTCCGTAGAGCTCCAAACTGCATACAAAAGATCAAAAGATAGATCAGCGACGGCATCACCTGTTTGTTATTACTTTGTTTATTTATGTTTCCACAATTACAACAACAAATAGATACTCCAGCAAATAACCCTAAAAATTAATACCCTAAATTTTACCTAAAAATTAATAGAATAATACCCTAAAAATTAATAGAATAATAAAATAAACACACACACACACGACAGATGACAACACTATAACACAAATAAATGTCAAACTATTAATATCCTTTCCTTGCAGTTGAATGTCCTGATTTCATGTCCATACTATCCCTAATTGTCAAACCAATACAATTGTATTGCAGCAAATTAATATGTTTGTCTGATTGACAGTCTGGGTCAATGATTAACTACGAATGCGACGAATGGGAGGGATTGTTTGGAAGGGCTTGTTGGTTTGAACAGACAGACAGATTGTCTAACCGAACGTGTGCCAGTAATTAAGTTTACAATTTAATAATGTTTGGAAAATTTTCCCATTGACAGTGTTCTAAATGTCACCAATGGAGAAGAAGTTCAAAGACAATATGCATATTAATTATGAATAGAAGAGCAGAGGAAGCATAGCAATAGCATACATAGCTACAAGGACGGGAGACAGACAGTGGGGCCGGGTCAATTAATGAAGGTATTTATGCAAATATGCGTAAATGAGTAAATCATAGAGGCGTGATTTAGAAGTAAAGAGGTGTTTGGGTGAAAATGTGTGTGTGTAAATGATCCAACAGCTGGGTGGAGCTGATACACAATTGATACAACATTTGTCTATTCATTTCAAATATGAAATCCAATGTCAACAGGTGAATAGCGTGTTTTAATTATAGAAAGAATTTCATTATTTGCCACCAACACCACCACGTACTCTCACACATTCTTTAGTACAATTTCCCACATGAAATGTTCGGGTGGTCTGTTGTATGGTCATAACAATGACAACTTAATTACTTGACACCAGTAGCCCTGATAGAACACAAAAATGACACTGTGTCATCATTTACCCCCCCCAACAAACACACATTGGTCTGCCGGTTCTTTGCTTGGAATGGTGGTTACTGGTATGCCATTTATTAACAAACATTGCGTTCCGCTTCTATGAATTGCCTCGAGCTTTAGTAACAAAAAAGGATATTTGAAAAGGAAAAAGAGTTCTGGGAAGATATAGGCCAAAAACAACACACAATGTGGGGGGTCTAAGTCATATGGACGGTTGTCGTGTGACTAAAAGTCTCTTAACAAAAACAATTATAAACTCATATTTGTTAAGTGTCATTCGGACATCATAACAACCCATTATTGTTTTAGATCTGAGTTTATTTTTTTGGGTGAAATCATAAAATCACAGCTGCGTGTATTGTTAACATTAATTGTGAAGAAAGAAGCTCACAAGATGTAAGGAGTGTTAGAAACTTTGACTAGGGTCTTCAAAATATCTAAGATAGAATGGGGCGTTTAATATAACCCCAATATTCCTAAGCACTCTGAAAACCTGAAATGCGAAATTACAGCAAATTTGATTATACAATATGGCTAAGACTATCAAAGTACCAAAAAGGAAATAGTTTTTGAAATAGGGTATCTGCCAAAATATGAATCTATAGTGACAAATTTCTGCCAAGAGGTCTTTCTTTTTTACATACACGAAAACAGGGAATTATAGCCATATTTTTGTGCGAGGTGTTTCTGCACTCGTAGTGGCGTAGGGGATGATAGATACCAAACAACGGCTCTGATTGGCTTTAACATGGCGAAGTCCAGGCTTATCTTGGTCCCTCTTTCATCTCAATTGTGGACACTTACCTCCCCGCGGTGCCACCTAGTGAGCTATTCTCATCACCCGATGAAATAGTGAGCTAAAATGTGCCGCGAGTTCACCCATAAGAACTATAAAAAAATGGGTTGAGGCGTCGGGTTAGTTGCTCACTCTCGGAAAACCCAACCTACTATGAAAAAGCTAAGAAAAAGAAAACCAAACCCCCCTAATGTTGACGACCCCCGCAAACGTATAAAGGACCAGGATCTGCGAATCTGCACTTGGAATGTGCGCACGTTGTACAAAACAGGCGCAGTGTTCGCTTTGGCGGATATACTCAAGAAGTACAATGCCGATATTATTGCCTTACAGGAAATGAGATGGAAAGGGACAGGCGTAAGTAAATCAGACGATTACGCCCAGTATTATAGCTGCCATGAAACGAGACATGAATTTGGCTGCGGATTTATGGTTAACAGGAGAATAAAAGACCTTGTCTCCAGATTCACTCCAGTAGATGAGCGAATTGCTATAATCCGTATAAAAGCGAAGTTCTTTTTCATCAGTCTAACTTGCGCCCATGCTCCGACCGAAGATAAAGATGAACAGACCAAAGACATATTTTACGAGCGCCTAGAAACAACATATGACCGTTGCCCCGGCCATGACATTAAAGTTCTGCTAGGAGATTTAATTGCAAAAATCGGAAGGGAAAATATCTTTGGCCCCACCGTCGGAAAATTCAGCCTTCATGAAGAAACATCCGACAACGGCATGAGGTTGATTGACTTCGCGGCAGCAAAAACATGGTAGTTAGCAGCACCTCGATATACATAAGGCCACCTGGATCTCTTCTGATCAAGTAACGAGAAATCAAATTGAATATGTTGTGATAGACGGAAGGCATTCATCCAGTGTTTTAGACGTCCGATCGGCGAATATCGATTCGGACCATTACTTTGTGGCAGCCAAGGTACGCACCCGTCTTAATTTTGCAGCAAAGGTGCGGTCTAATACAACACGGAATCTCGACGTCGAAATGCTGCAAACACAACATGTACTCCGCTCAACTTACCCATCTGCTTGAAGAAAGCACTTCTTGTCCCGATAATAGTATAGAAGCACAATGGCAAAGAATTGCCCACTCCCTACAAACTGCAGCAAAAGCAAAAATTGGGTACCAAAAACCACCACCAAGAAACCCATGGTACGATCAGGAGTTACGTAATGCTACTGAGGTGAAAAACGCAGCTTATAGGGCAACCCTGCAGACAGTAGCAACACGTAACGTGATGGAGAACTATCGGGAGAAAATGAGAGAGGAGAAACTTTTTTTTAGAAAAAAGAAGAAAGAACAAGAAAAACGTGAGCGTGAGCAAATCGAGATGTACAGGAGTCAGAATGAAGTCCGGAAACGAGTAAAACACCAAACCGAAGGCTTTGGTGCAGGCACATCCTCCTGTAGAGATGAAGAAGGAAAACTGGTGACAGATACAGACAGCGTGTTGAGGATCTGGAAGGAGCATTTCGAAAAGCTTCTAGTATCAAATAGTGGCGATGAAGAAGATACCCCAGAACCAATAAGAGATGATGGTATAGAGTGTATACCACCTAGCCAAGATGATGTGATAAAAGCAATTAATCTGCTCAAGAACAACAAAGCAGCAGGAGCCGATGGGTTACCAGCCGAACTATTCAAAACTGGTGGCCAGATGCTGGTCAGGAGCATGCACCAGCTGATTAGCACAATCTGGCTAGATGAATGCATGCCCAATGATTGGAACCTCAGCATCCTGTGTCCCGTGCACAAAAAAGGAGACAAGACGATATGTGCCAACTATAGAGGAATAAGTCTCCTTCCCATCGCATATAAAGTGCTATCCAGTGTGCTGTGTGAACGATTGAAGCCAATGGTCAATGACATCATCGGACCATACCAATGCGGCTTCCGACCTGGCAAATCCACCATTGACCAGATTTTCACTCTGCGCCAAATCCTGGAAAAGACCCACGAAAAACACATCGACACATTCCCCCAATTTGTCGACTATAAAACCGTATTCGACAGCTCTATCCGTTCAGAGGTGTTTAAACCATGCCTAAGTTAGGCATTCCTGCAAAATTAATACGGCTATGCAGGATAACTTTAAGTGGCACAAGGTCAGCAGTTAAACATCGACATAATGGTTCGAAAATTGCGAGCGGCAACCGACACCTTTGAACGAATTGAGAAGTAGTCTGCCAAAGTGGGACTGACAGTGAATGGCGAAAAGACTAAGTTGATGGTATCAACGCGCAAGACGTCCAGTAGACTCGGACCAACTGTGGAACTTGAAAAATACAGCTTCGAGGTAGTGAATGATTTTATATACCTCGGTACCGCCATAAACAAAACAAAACACGGAGGAGAATAGTGTTGGCCAACAGATGCTACTATGGTCTGAGTAAAACTCAACTCAAACTCAAAAGAAAGGCCACCTCTCGCCAGACCAAACTCACACTCTACAAGACGCTGATATTACCCGTGTTGTTGTATGGATCTGAAACATGGGTACTAGCGCAAACAGATGAGGCAGATCTTGCAATACTTGAGAGAAACATTCTCCAGAAGATCTATGGGCCGATCTGCGTTGACGGTGAATATCGCCGTCGAATGAATTATGAGCTATACCATCTATTCTCGGACATCGACATAGACGTATCGAGCTACAGCGACGGCGTTGGCTAGGCCATGTTGTGAGAATGGATGAAGATGCCCCAGCTCAAAAGGCATATAAAAGCGAGCCAAGTAATGGTTCACGCAGAAGGGGAAGATCAAATAGAATACAAAATCTCGGAAAATGGTCTTTCAAATTGGATGGGATTCGCACAAGACCGACGCGCTTGGAAATCTTTTTTAAGCTCGACTTAAGGAACAACCGTTCCGTCATAAGCCAGCTATTCGTAGATTCCGTTTAGGAATTTTTCATGTTACCTCGCACAGGTAGGCCGGTCGTCGAAAATATCGATAAAATCGGAGAAATGATCCATCAGTAAAACTCTACTACTTATATTTAATGTTTTTCTCTAGCATGATTAATACAACCTTTTAAGCTAATTGGCGGAGCACTTTTTCCACTCCGATTGAGACACCTTCTAGTATTGAAAATTTATCACAAATTTTGTACCCTCAGTCCCATGGTGTGTTTTTGTAGTAAATACCGATTGCTTTTAGTAGTAAATACCGAAAATTGAGAGTTTTGAACGGCAGTGCCTTAATATGGGCTTATATAGCTAATTTTCAACATATTTGGGTACCTTTATATGCGGTATACCTCAAAAATTGGACCAATATTGATATTTTTGATGGGATGATGTTGTACCCAATTAGAACCCAACATAACAAACTATAGTCAATTCGATGGGAAAACATCTTAAAAATGCTCAAAATTCGTTTAGACTCCCTCAATAGTGAGATTTCGTACCATATGGGAATCTTAAATACCAAATTAGATATTTTTTGGTAAAAAAATTGTGTCCATGCTCCCAAAATACCAATATATTGGGGTTATTTGGAGGCTACTCGAAAAAGGAGATCAGTAGGTATAATTTTGTATAGGCAGATTTCCTACGCAATGAGATTGTAACCTACTAAATTCCTGCTAATTCGGTTAAAAAGGTGTCCATATCAGAAATTTTTCCTGATCCAGAATATATTTCGATGAGTTACAATCGGAATGACAAAATTAATATATACTCCTTAATAGGTGTAGGTTAATGTCAAATTTCGATTTTAAAAGGTTAAATAAATTTTCTAGAAAAATAAGTGTGGTCAATATTGCTTCATTTGCATATTACAAACATTTTAACAAAGAAATAATAAATATTTAAAATAACAAATATTACAATTCCAATACTAATATTAATAATATTTGAATATCTTCCTTATAAAATATGCTTTCTTAAGAACGTAAATCATGAAATGCATTTAACGTACTAAAATGTTACCAGGCAAAATGTCAATATTTGAAATGTTAATCCAATTTCCAAGGAAACTACATTTCAACAAACTATAAATTATGCAAATCGTAGGCCTTAAACTATGCATACATACATGTGGCAACTTAATTCATCGAACATGTTTGCTATGGTTGTCGTACGAGTATGTTAAAAAATACTTTTGCAAAACATTTCTACGAAGCTTGCTATAATTATTGTTAAACAATTTTAAAGGATTTTTTGTTCGTTTTTGGCACAACATTCCGTTGAAAGGGCAAATTTAAATTTGAAACAGAAAATTCCACACAAGCACACACATATAAATCCCGCACTATATATACACGGAAAAGGAAAACATGTGTTTCGCATTCACTTAATTGTGTTCGCATATATAACCGATAACACAAAAATAGAGACGACTTGTAATTAATTAATAACATCCAGAGGAAAATCATTACACACCATACATTTTTCTACATAAAAATGTTGTAGTGTTTGTTTAACTTGGCTTTCGAAATTGTCCTCGCACAAAGGTGTACAGAACTTGGTTTCCTTTGGGCTACCTTCGGGCCATTTCTCTTTTCTTGCATGACCACAAATGCAAATGAACACAATATACACTAATGAGAAGTTTCCACAAAGAAACAACAATTTCGACATTGTTTTCACCAAAGTGGTTGAGAGAAAATTTATTTTGTTTGCAGGACATTTGAGGTTTCCTTTTCTATGTTTTCTTTTGCATTTCAAGGTTGGTTATTTTTGGCACAATTTTTTGTTAGTTTCTTTTTTACCTAAAATTGTGTTATTTTTTGCCAGGAAACACATAGCACACATTATTAAAATAATTACGCATGACTGCTTCGCAGGTTATACTCTGTTGGTTGGTCATGTGTCTTTACGATTTGTTTTAATTGTTGCAAAATTTAAAGGGTATTCTTCAACACAAATAGTGTTTTTGAGTAAATGCCTTCCTCGTGGATATAAATAGTTTTGGGGAAACACAGCGAGCGGGCAGAACAATAACTATTTTTTTTCGAAAATATCGGCCAACATACACCTGCTAAAGGTGTTCTAAACTCAATGTTTTGCTGACAAGTGATTTCCAATTTTTTTATCATCGACATTTAGAAAATTTCGGAAATTATGTAGCTCTTAAGACATGCCTTAATATTCAGTTGAACACCAGGAAGTAGTATATTCGACATATCAGAAATATTGGGTTGGGGAAAAAGAAATCCATTATTTTTATATGAACTATAGGACTTTATTTAACATGCTTCGGAATGCCCGATTTGGGCCGTTTGTTGTATGATTTGTTGCCATTTTAAAGGTAACTTCATAATGCCTCTCTCATAGAAGTTCTGCTCCCTCTTTGTAAAAAACTCTAGTAGTCGATTTTCACAATTCTCCCTAGATACCAATTTTTTATCATTAAAGAAATTTTGCAATGCAAGAAAAATATGATAACCGCTTGGTGCCAAGTCCGGACTGCATGACGGATGCATTAAAATTTCCCAACCAAGCTCCCGAAGTTTCTGGTGAGTCACCGTAGATATGTGTGGCCTAGCGTTGCCTGGTTGAACACGACATCTCTCCTGTTTGCCCATTCTGGCCGTTTCTTGCTATCTCAAATGGTCCAGTTGTTGACAGTAGAGATCAGAATTTAGCGTTTGGCCATGGAAGCAACTCATAATCAATAATTCCATTCCAGTCCCATTTGAGGTGCTTCACCGCTCTTTGACCACGATCATTTTTGCACAGGGTTATCGTATATCATAAATTTCTCATCTCCAGTCACCATCCGTTTCATAAATGGGTCTATTTCTATCCGTTAGGCGAAGGCTTCGTTTTTAGCTCCTGGGGAATGTTACGACTGCTAACGTGCCGGTCAACGTCGATCATTTTTCCTATTTTATCGACATTTTCGACGACTGGCCTAATGGATTTATTTTTCCCCAACATAATATATCAATTCCCATTAATAATCTTTATTTATTATCCCTCAGAAGGACATCGGAGTGATAGGCTAGAATTACGATATCCCACGATAACGGAATCCCAATAATTAAGTTCATTGGGAAAAGACCTTCAAATTCATTCCGTAGGCTGTTTGAAACATTTGTTCCATAAACCCAGTTTAAAAAAGATTTCCAGTCGAGTTGGTATTGGGAGAAGCTCTTCCAATTTGAAAGACCACCTTTTAAAATGGTCTCTATCAAATTATCATCTATTCGTGGCCTTTCCCTTCTGCGCGATACGTCTGACTATGTCGATGTCCGAGAATAAATGGCACAACTCATGGTTTATTCGAAGGTGATATACACCGTCAACACAGATCGATCCATTGATCTTTCGGAGAATTATTCTCTCAAACACTCCAAAAGCTGCCTCAATTGCTTGCGCAAGTATCCATGCTTCAGATCCATATAACAGCACGGTGTCTTGTAGAGTGTGAGTTTGGTCTGGCGGGAGGTGGCCTTGTTTCTAAACTGCTTACTTGGACCATAGTAACAGCACTATCCTTCTCCGAATTTCAAAACTGATGACATTAGTTTTATTTATGGTGGTACCAAGGTATATAAAATCTTTGACCGCCTCGAAGCTGTAGTTCTCAAGTTCTGAGACTGTTCTGAGACACTGTTGGTCCCTGTCTATTGGACGTCTTGCGCGTTGATAACTTGGTCTTCTCGCCATTTACTGCCGGACCCACTTTGGCAGACTCCTTCTCAATTTGTTCGCAATGTTCGACACATTATATCGATGTCATCGGCATAGGCGAGTAACATGTGTTGTTTGGTGTACAGAGTGTCATTTCTGTTCACCTTTGTCTCTCGAATGACTTTTTCCAGCAGGATGTTAAAAAGATTACACGAAAAACTGTCACTTTGTCTGAATCATCGTTCGGTATTAAAGAACTCCTATAGGTTCTTTCCGACACTAACTGCTGATCTTGTACCAGTTAAAGTTATACTGCATAGCTGTATTAATTTTGCAGGGATGCCAAACGCAGACATGGCTGTAAAAACTTCTGAACGGATAAGACTGTCGAATGCGGCTTTATAGTCGTCAAATAGGTGGAATGTGCCGATGTGTTTTTCTTGGGACCTTTCCAGGATTTGGCGCAGTGTAAATATCGGATATATGATGGATTTGTCATGTCTGAAGCCTCATTGGTATGGTCCGATGATGTCATTGACCATTGGCTTCAATCGTTCACACAGCATGCTGGATAGCACTTTATATGCGACGGGGCAGGAGACGCATTCCTCTATAGTTGGCACATATCGTCTTGTCTCCTTTTTTGTGCACGGGACACAGGATGCTGAGGTTCCAATCATTGGGCATGTCGGTGCATGCTCCTGACCAGCATCTGACCACCGATCTTAAATAGTTCGACTGGTAATACATCGGCAGCTGCTTTATTGTTCTTCAGCCGATTGATTGCTATTCTGACCTCATGTGTTAAACACGCTATACCGTCATATATATGCTAACTACCATGTTTTTTGCTGCCGCGAAGTCAATCCACCTCATGCCGTTGTTTGATGTTTCTTCATGGAGGCTGAATTTTCCGACGGTGGGGCCAAAAATATTTTCCTTTTGGATTTTTGCATTAAAATCTCCTAGCAGAATTTTAATTTCATGGCCAGGGCAGCGGTCATATACAGTTCCAAGACGCTCGTAAAAAATTTTGGTCTGCTCATCTTTGTCTTCCGTCGAAGCATGGGCGCAAATACGACTGATGTAGAAAAACTCCGCTTTTATACGGATTATAGCAATTCGCTTATCTACTGGAGTGAATCAGGAGACGAGGTCGTTTTATTCTTCTGTTAACCATGAATCCGCAGCCAAATTCATGTCTCATTTCATGGTAGCTATAATACAGGACGTAATCATCTGATTTACTTACACCAGTACCTTTCCATCGCATTTCCTGTAAGGCAATAATATCGGTTTTGTACTTCTTGAGTACATCAGTCAGAGCGAACACTGCGCCTGTTCTGTGCAACGTGCGCACATTCCAAGTGCACATCGTGGTCCTTTATACGTTTGCGGGGGTCGTCTAATTTGCCTTTTCATAGTAGGTGTTGTTTTCCGAGTGTCCCTACTTCATGGATATTAATAGTTAAAAAAAAACTATTTTTTCGGAAATCTCGGCCAACATAACTGGCTAGTTCCTAAAGAGGTTCTTAACTCAAGTTTTTACTGCCAAAGGTTTCCTATGTTTTGAATCATCGACTTTCAACAAATTTTGGCAGTTATGTAGCTCTTAAGATTTTCTTCCATATTCAGCTAAAACCTAGAAGCAAAGTAGTATATTCGAAATATCAGAAAAATCTTAATTCCCAATTATAATCTGTAATGTCCCTCAGAGGATGTCTCACGAGAGAGGATAACGGAGTGCCAAGAATTAACTTGATTGGGTAAAGAAATGCAAAATTATGGATAAGTTTATATTGTGTGTTGTTTTCTATTTTATATTTCCTTTATTATTATTCTTGAGGCTTCATGAAACATTGGGTTCTGATGTTCTGATTATTTTTTCTTTCGAAGGATACGGATATATAAGAGGTCAAACTATGTTTGATCTCTTATATATCCGTATCCTTTGAAGGTGGTCCAGTGTATCAAATAATCGTCCCCTCCCAATCACTCGATTTTTCAGTTTCCACATCCTGATTATTGATATAGCCATTATGACATCATTGCAAGTAGCTACACAATTTTAATAAAATTAATTTCACAACTAATTAAATAGGAATTTAAATTTTACCCTTGTGACTTTGCGAAAAATTCCAAACGTTTAGCACTGCGAATTTAATTAAAATTTAATTACAAGCTCTTCGAAATATGTCTAGTTCTCTACAAACTGCAACAAAATATTTAAATTCCCTTGTCTTAATGCACTGACGAAACATCCCCAAAAAATAGAAGTTAACAGTATTTATTATAATAATAATTAAAATATGTAAATTAGCCAATAAAAGTCTCAACAAAATTCGGTTGGTGTTGCCGAAAAAAGAACTTCAATTCGCCCACACCTTATAATTGTATTGCAATTAATGTAACAAAATATGTCAAGCAGAAAAAAAATATTCAATTTTATGTTTGAAATATTTTCATGCAACTACAACGTCCGCAACAACAACATCAACATATTGTTGTTGGTGTTGGTATTAAATTATAAAAATATAGGCTAATTTGCATATAAAACAGTTCATATTTTTTTCCTCTTTTTGAATTTCATATTCAGCGTGATTTCTACGAAATTTATGTGCATAGAAAATGTTTGTAAAGAAATGGTGACAAGATTTCAAAATATGAACTTAGTTATTGATGAAATTTTGAGCGATGAACAAGGACGATGTTGCACACTCAACTACATCGTTTGGCAACAATATTTAGAGAACCCCTTTTTAAAGGTGTTATTCAACGCACAGCAACAACAGGGTGGTTGCTGTTTACCCTCATTCTTTGAAAAAATAAGAAAAGTCAAGTGGTTGCTAAAGTGTTTTCGCATATAAATTGAAGTTAATGTTGTCGATTTTTTCTTTAATGCAAATCTTTTTAACATATTTTATGGCGACGAAAGTTTACAAACTGTCGAAAACTGAATATTTAAAATTTTTGTTATGGTGAAACAATTTTTTTGGATGTTGTTATTGGTGGTATGTGGTTGTCATTGTTTTGTCATCATCCTAAATGTATTCTTTAAAAATTATTTTCAATTAATTTTTCTGTGTGCTACTTCAAAATTGTTATTGAAAATCAATCAATATGTGATTTTTAAAATTGATAAAGCTTAACGTGATTGATAAGGATTGTTGGTGGATAGTTTCACTTTGTTTGAGAATGAAGACATTTTAATAAAATATTACCGTCCATTATATTGGATATTAAAAAAATTTACTAAATGTGAAATTCGCTTTCGATATGACTCATTAAAAAAGAAGTAATGAAAATATAGAGTGACACAACCTTGGGTATACTAAGATTACATTTCTTTTGACTATTTTTATATGAACCGACAACATCGGATCAATCGGACAAACATTGGAAATATGGACTAGATTGAATATATTTATAGTTCCCATATAGAAGTACACAGGGATAGTTCGAATAACGAATTTTTAGGTTTTCGACTGTCAAAAAGGTGTAAACGTCGAAAACGTCATATACCTGTATAAAATGTAATAAATGTAGAAAACATCATTTATTCGAATATTATTACCATATAACGTTATTTTCAAAAATGTATATTATTTTTATACCCTCCACCATAGTATGGAGGGTATATTAGTTTTGTTTTTCCGTTTGTAACGCATCGAAATAATCATTTCCGACCCTATAAAGTATATATATTCCTGATCAGCGTAAAATTCTATGACGATCTAAGCATGTCCGTCTGTCTGTCTGTTGTAATCACTCTAGCGTCTAAACGAATTGAGATAGAGCGCCAAAATTTTGCATAGAGTCGTCTTTTGTGTGCAGGAAAGTCAAGTTCGAAGATGGGATATATCGGTCCACGTTTAGGCATAGCTCCCATATAAGGTTACCCCCCCAATTTTTGGTATTTTGGGGTTCTTGAGCGCGTTTTTCAAACGAATTCGCTGAAATTTGGTATATTGAGTCGCTATTGGGTTCCCAATTTCTCCACAAAAAAAATATTCATATAGGTCCATTTTTTCTGGTAGCCCCCATATAACGGTACCCTCTAATTTTCAGTATTTTGGGGGTTTTGATCGTAGTTTTCAACCGAATTGGCTGTAATTTAGTACTGTGAGTTCTTATTGGGTAGCAAATCTCTCCACTAAAAATTATAAACATAGGTCCATTTTTTCTGGTAGTCCCCATATAAGGGTACCCCCAAATGTCGGTATTTTGGGGTTCTTGAGCGAGTTTTTCAAGCGAATTCGCTGAAATTTGGCACATTTGGTTCTTATTGAGTGCCAAACATCTCCACCAAAAATTATAAATATAGGTCCAATTTTTCTGGTAGCCCCCATATAAGGGTACCCCCAATTTTCGCTATTTTGAGGTTCTTGAGCACGTTTTTCAACCGAATTCGCTGAAATTTTGTATTTTGTAGTCGTATATGGTAACAAATTTCCCTACAAAAAATTATTAACATGCAGCCCCTTTTTGGGGTAGTCCCCATTTAACCCCCTTTTTATATTGAAATAGTTATGCAATTTGTTCTGCGTTTTGGGTTTGGTTCTAAGACTCTGTTGTAATCATATCACCAGCGGAGGATATTGAGATAAAAAAATAGAACGTTAGGTTAGATAATGGAATATATATGAACTATAACCCGTATTTAGACCTAGCCCCTCTGTGGGAGGTACCAGAAGGAGTGGACCGATATTCCCCATCTTCGAACTTGAACTATGTTTGAAAGAAATAATAAGATGGCCAAAGTTTGGATGAAATCAAAATTTTCTGAAACAAATTTGGTCCAAAGAAACATGGGGTCTAGAACCATTTTAACCGTGTCAAAGTGTATTCATCCTCATTATCCATAAAGATGTGGGTATAATTGTCCATTAAAAATTTCTGAAATTTGTTTTATTGTTTACATTTTGGTTTACATAACCGGTTTGTGGAAATTTCGATATAGGTCCACTTTTTGGTAATTTCCCTATATTTTCATTTCAATTACCTGTCAGTATATCTATGGTGGAGGGTATCCAAAGTTCGGCCCGGCCGAACTTAACGCTTTTTCACTTGTTACATATATCTGTCTGTTCCTTATTAGAACTAATACAAAATTCTAAATTTTTGGAGAAACAATTTTTGAAATTTTATATGGATTTCAGTAAAGCATACGTAAATTCCAAATTCATTAATGGAAATTGGTATTTTGTAAAAACCTATTGGTTTTAGGTGGGTTTCCGACGTTTCTGACGTATGTAATATACGTTGAAAATGTATGTCATTTACGTCACTGTTTCTGACGGACCATCTCTGGAAGTGCATCCATTCTGAATTTTGAAGCTTTTGGACAGGGGTTTAAACCAGGGTGCGAAATAATTCGCTCGCGTATGAATTTAAATACATTAATTTTCGTTTTTTGCTCATTTTACGAATGAATTTATGGCAATAAATTCTTTACCAAACGAGCAATCGCCAAAGAATGTTCGCACACACATAACAAACGAGTGAGAGCACACATCAACGATCGTTCGTTGCGTTTGGTGGTTGAAATTCTTTCTGACATTATCTCGCGAATGAAAACAAACATTCCCGAATTCTCGCGACTGCTCAAAACAAGAACAAAACAATAACAAAAACACAACAAACGTTTCTGAACTCAATAGTTGTTGGACATGTGTTTTGTTATTCCACACACTTTCTTTCGTTGTTTGTGTGTTTACGTTTTTTATGATATTTTTGTTTGTTGTTGTTTTTAACAGTGCTCGCGAGCATTCGCGAATATTTTTTTTTTTTGAGTTTTTCAAAAGAATGTTCTTCAGCAACAAATGCTCGCGAAAGAATGAATCGACGACGCTTGGAGCGAAATTTTATCTTTCGTGAATTTTTCGCGAGCATTCGCGAGAACTTGCAAATGCTTGTTCATTAATTGTAAATTTATCATTCGCGATAAATTGAAAACATTCGAATTCTCGCAATCGTGAGAAAGAGCGTATTTTATTTTAAATTGATAGTTTGTTTTTCATTAAGTACAAAATCTGCTTACTAAAAAAATTATAAAAATTGGCAAAATTTTAATGATAGTCTCTATTTAATGGTACGCCCAAATTTCGGTATTTGGTTGACTTCGGAATTGGCTGTATTTTGATATGTTGATTTCCAATTGCGCACCAAATCTTCCTGTTCGGAAAAGGCTTCCACATGACTTGATAAGGCTTCCACATAATCGTAACCTCTACTTTTGAAATCTAAACTTTGTTTCTGAAACTTTTGGACAGGGTTTTCAACAGAATTGGCTAAAATTTGACACTTATGGTTTCTCATGAAGTACTAAAGCGTCTAACTAAAATTTTTAAATATTGGTCGAGTCCACCGCATATAATGGTACCACCCAAAAATTTGGTTATGTACACTTTTCTCAATCGTATTGGATGTTTTTTTCGTACATTGATTGTAATTGGGCGCCAAACCTTTCTGATAACAATGATACAGCAAAACTCTTAATCAACAATTATTATTTTTTGATTTGTATTTATTTCTCTTTCGAAATGAGCTACATGACCGTAGTTGCAATGAAAAATAAAGCCAGAGAGATCCTACATTCCCACCATTAGGCGGCTCATCAGACATATTGGACAATGTGGCTTACAAATGTCGTTATTTGATATGTTGTATTTATGTTGAATATTGTTGCGATATTGTATTTACAAAGGTTCGGACATTTGGCATCACACCAGAACATCCCTTTTCAGATTTGTCTTGTAGTGATGGACTTTTTTCCATAGACACTACAACTAGAACCAGTGAGCGGAGCAGTATAGTCGGACGGAACCGACCATACGATACCCTACACAACTTCCATGAAAATCAAACTTTCTGTGGTTCTATATTCTGAGATTGGGCAATATTTCACGATATTTGCACACTTTTGACTGGCTAGAGGTAAGCAAATGTTACTAATAATCAGTACAACCCCTCTAATTACTTGTCCAGATTCCCTTCACCGTGGGTTATGTTGTGATGTTAGGCATTCGACTCGAAAAGTACAAATAATTAACTTTTCGGTCCACTTCATCCGAAAAATTTTTATCTGATCATCATCTAACATTTTAGGCGTTATCATTGACCATAACTGGAACCTCGTGGAATATATTAAAGCGATCAGAGCTATATTTCCGCCCTCCAGTGTGGTAAAAGGTTACTAAAGAATATATGAATACGTTAGCACCTGTAAATATTTAAGTGTAACTCCCGCATCCGAGTACCTACGACAATATAATTGGTATCAATTTAAAGGTCAACCACTCTTCTTGGATATACTATCAACTTCTCGGATCTGTGTTCTTCAGTGGTAAATATATACGCTGTAGAATACAGATTTGGTAATTTTGACACAAAAGTTAGGGTCGATTTGACCCGCTAAATATTGACCGATCTTTATAAAATCAGGCATGCTTATTCTTCGACCCGAATTTTGGGCCATAATTGCGGCCTCTGGACCAGACCAGAAAATTGGACAAAAATTAAGTATTTGGTCCATTTTATCCCCTAAATATTAACCGATCTAAAGATCAAAAACAATACAGACGGACGAACGGACACACATGTCTAGATCGATTCAGCTAGTCGATATATGACGATTGGTATACCTAAAGGTGGGTTTAGGACCAATATTTCGCTGCCTTTCAAACTCTTGGGGCTGCACAAAGCTATTATACCCTGACAATATAGTTGTACAGGGTATAAAAAGGAAGATACTATCCCGAAAAGGGGGTGAATATTAATAATTTTAGGTAAGGAGATTTTTTACCATATACGACTACAAAATACTAAATTACCTCGAATTCGGTTGAATAACTGAAGAACCTCAAAATACGAAAAATTGGGGAAAAATTTATAATTTTTAGTGGAGAGGTTTGCTACCCAATAAGAACTCAAAGTATTAAATTACCGCCATTTCGGTCGAAAAATGCGAACAAAACTTCCAAAATACTGAAAATTTAGGGGTACCATTATATGAGGGCTACCAGAAAAAGTGGACCTATATTTATAATTGTTTTTGGAGACATTTAGTACCCAATAAGAACCCAATGTACCAAATTTTAGCGAATTCGGTTGAAAAACGCGCTCAAGAACCCCAGAATACCGAAAATTGGGGTCACCGTTATATGGGAGCTATGCCTAAACGTGGACCAACGTTATCTTCTTCAATTTCCAAGTGAAAATCTCAACAATTTTTGAAGATACAGCCATGATATTATTGTGTTAGCATCAAGTGACGGCAAAATTTAAGCGTATTTTTCTCCAAACAGCGTTTTTGCGAATGGCGGGCACGATAACTCAAAAACTAATAATGCGATCGATTCCAAATTTTGGGACCTTTCTCTGTGATTGTATATCTATCGTATGAAGATCTTTCTTATTTTATAACTTAGTTTGTGGTTCAAATAGGCGATTTTCCCAGCAGCAGTAGTTATTCAATATTTTTATTTCGTTTCTCCCCTCTGTTTTAAATAAAACCTAAATTTCTATTAAAAATTGAAAAAAAGAGATCGTACATGTGAGATTAACAAAAGTACACACTGTTTTACACTCATGTCCGATAGAAAGGAACGAAGTAGGAGAGCAAGTTTGGCAGACATCACTGTATGTTACCGTTTAAAATTCCTCTAGTATACTAATGCACAAAATAGTGCGATAACGTTGATGATTAAAGTCGTTTTTGATTATGAGATCTCAGTTACGCTCTCTCACACTCACTCTCAATTTAGTTCGGGACAATACTTCTCTAGTAAGATATAACTAGTACGAACCGATATTTTCCTGGTCATTAGTAACTGGAAAATAATTAATCAGTACTATCCGGTAAGTTGTCAACATGGAACTATATAACATGCTCTCTGATTGCGCTCTCTTTTATTGGACCTTGAGTAAACAGGCAACAAATATCGTATAACCAGACAGATCTAATGATCTGATGCACTAGAAGTATATTTATTATTTTTCCATGAAATTGAAATATTTCTTTTTGAGTGCAGGAACCATTTGTTTATAATATCAATTCACCGAAACAAAAAAATTATCAGCGGTTCCTAATTAAATGTATGTGGGTGTAATTGTACCAAGAACCTATTAACGTCTCATTTGTCCAATAAATAACAATTCAATAACGAATATTAAACGATTAAAATTTGATTGAAACGATAAGAATTTATTTGGTGTACTGGTCTTTTAGAAGTTCGGTTAGGCGATAAGTTCACAAGTACTCGGCCGAGTTTTGTTGCACTCGGTAAAAGAAAATGCCGAAACACCTGGCAATGACCGCCTAATCAAAAACAGAAGCCGTCATAAAGACATGCTAATGATGATAATGGCGTCGTCGCAGTGTGACAAATTTATGAACAACAACAAAAAAATTTTTGATGGGAATATTTTTTTCGTATGAAAATAAGACGCATTTTGAGAAAATGGTAAATAAATCTAAAGAGCTGAGGGGAGTATTTTTAGGGAAGTTCAAGGTAGTATTTCTAGACGAGCTGAAGGGAGTCTTTATAGACGAGCTGAAGGGAGTCTTTATAGACGACCTGATGGGAGTCTTTATAGACGAGCTGTAGGGAGTCTTTATAGACGAGCTGAAGGGAGTCTTTATAGACGAGCTGAAGGGAGTCTTTATAGACGACCTGAAGGGAGTCTTTTGAAGATGAGCTGAGGGGAGTCTTTATAGACGAGTTGGGGGGAGTCTTTATAGACGAGCTGAAGTGAGTCTTTATAGACGAGCTGAAGGGAGTCTTTATAGACGAGCTGAAGGGAGTCTTTATAGACGAGCTGAAGGGAGTCTTCATAGACGAGCTGAAGGGAGTCTTCATAGACGAGCTGAAGGGAGTCTTCATAGACGAGCTGAAGGGAGTCTTCATAGACGAGCTGAAGGGAGTCTTCATAGACGAGCTGAAGGGAGTCTTCATAGACGAGCTGAAGGGAGTCTTCATAGACGAGCTGAAGGGAGTCTTCATAGACGAGCTGAAGGGAGTCTTCATAGACGAGCTGAAGGGAGTCTTCATAGACGAGCTGAAGGGAGTCTTTATAGACGACCTGATGGGAGTCTTTATAGACGAGCTGTAGGGAGTCTTTATAGACGAGCTGAAGGGAGTCTTTATAGACGAGCTGAAGGGAGTCTTTATAGACGACCTGAAGGGAGTCTTTATAGACGACCTGAAGGGAGTCTTTTGAAGATGAGCTGAGGGGAGTCTTTATAGACGAGTTGAGGGGAGTCTTTATAGACGAGCTGAAGTGAGTCTTTATAGACGAGCTGAAGGGAGTCTTCATAGACGAGCTGAAGGGAGTCTTCATAGACGAGCTGAAGGGAGTCTTCATAGACGAGCTGAAGGGAGTCTTCATAGACGAGCTGAAGGGAGTCTTCATAGACGAGCTGAAGGGAGTCTTCATAGACGAGCTGAAGGGAGTCTTCATAGACGAGCTGAAGGGAGTCTTCATAGACGAGCTGAAGGGAGTCTTCATAGACGAGCTGAAGGGAGTCTTCATAGACGAGCTGAAGGGAGTCTTCATAGACGAGCTGAAGGGAGTCTTCATAGACGAGCTGAAGGGAGTCTTCATAGACGAGCTGAAGGGAGTCTTCATAGACGAGCTGAAGTGAGTCTTCATAG
>NW_026880941.1:0-33307 GCF_032173495.1 Musca vetustissima | reverse complement strand
ATAGACCTTGGAAAATATTTTTCAATAAATTTAGGCGTCAGATAGACCCTTGAAAATAATTTTTAATAAATCCAATCCTTTGATAGACACTTGATATATTTTTAATAAATCCAGGCATTAGATGGATGCTAAAAATTGGTTGTCATTTTCAGTACGTGTTAATTTAACACCTTGCGGAAATGTATCAAAATCTTCAATAAAACTGCACCTCAGGAATATTTTCTTAAAGGCAAAATTATTCTACATCGAATTTCACTATTAGTTTTGAAAACACTATATTTATTTGTAAAAAAATATCTATAATTTGGGTATATAAACTAATTACACCCTTCACCACACTGTGGTACTGGGTATTATGTCTTTGTGCATATGTTTGTGACAAGCAAAGGGAAACGAGATAGAGACATGGTTCCTTTTGAGAATATGCATAGAATCACTTTTTAAGTCGATTTATGCATGTCCGTCCGTCAGTCTGTCCATGTTAAATTGTAAACAAAGTACAGGTCGCATTTATGATCCGAATTGGATGAAATTTGGCATAGGTCACTTATTCGGCCTAAGGACGAACCCTACTGAAATTGGGAAAAATCGGGTCAGATTTAGATATAGCTCCCATATATATATTTAACCGATTAAATGTAAACGGTCCCTATATATCTTTCGATTTGCACGAAATTTGGTACAGCCTAATCATTTAGGTCTAGAATGATGTCTGCCAAGTTTCATGAAAATCGGTCCAGATTTAGATATAGCTCCCATATATAGTTTCGTCCGATTTCATGTAAATGGTGCACCAAAGTCCACATATATCTTTCGATTTGCACGAAATTTGGTACAGCCTAATCATTTAGGTCTAGAATGATGTCTGCCAAGTTTCGTGAAAATCGGTCCAGATTTAGATATACCTCCCATATATAGTTTCCTCCGATTTCATGTAAATGGTGTCCAAAGTCCCTATATATCTTTCGATTTGCACGAAATTTGGCATAACGTACTGAATTAAGTCTAGAGTAATGTCTGCAAAGTTTTAAGAAAATCGGTTCAGATTTAGATATACCTCCCATATATAGTTTCGTCCGATTTCATGTAAATGGTTCCCCAAAGTCCCTATATGTCTTTCGATTGGCACGAAATTTGGCATATCGTACTGAATTAAGAATAGAGTGATGTCTGCCAAGTTTCGAGAAAATCGATCTAAATTTAGATATAGCTTCCATGTATAGTTTCGTCCGATTTCATGTAAATGGTGCCCCAAAGTACCTATATATCTTTCGATTTGCACGAAATTTGGCATAACGTACGGAATTGATCCTAGAGTGATGTCTCCCGAGTTTTGAGAAAATCGGTTCAGATTTAGATATAGCTCCCATATATAGTTTCGTCCGATTTCATGTAAATGGTGCACCAAAGTCCCTATATATATTTCGATTTGCACGAAATTTGGCATAACGTACTGAATTGAGTCTAGAGTAATGTCTGCCAAGTTTTAAGAAAATCGGTTCAGATTTAGATGTACCTCCCATATATAGCTTCGTCCGATTTCATGTAAATGGTTCCCCAAAGTCCCTATATGTCTTTCGATTGGCACGAAATTTGGCATATCGTACTGAATTAAGCCTAGAGTGATGTCTGCCAAGTTTTGAGAAAATCGGTCTATATAGCTCCCATATATATATTTCATGTTAATAGTCCTGTTTAATATACCCATAGTGGTGAAGGGTATCATATAGTCGGCCCCGTCCGAACTTACTACTTTCCTTACTGGTTTTCTATTTTGATCAAATTTCCCAGTTTTTCCAAATATATTGCATAGATTCTCTGTAGAAAAATGTTGCCAATATATATGTCAACATATCTGTAATGTTTTGAGTACTCTCCAAAAGTAAACACCTGCCGTTGATTTAACCAAATCTGCATTCATTCCAAAATAAAGAGACTTTAATTACCGCCCCAAAATACAGTTATAACAGTAAAGTCTTTATATTTAATTTAATTTTAGGTTACCCCTACCACATGTTGACATTGAAAATATATGTAATAATAACATACATACTCACAGTAAAAAAAGCAACAATAACAAAAAAACATAAACAAAACAAAACATAACAATGAATAACCAAGCCATGCTGGCATACATGTCTAGGAAGTTTGTTGCTTAAGTCTTTTGTTTAGGTTATTGATTTTTTATGTTTTATTTATTTTTTTGAGAGATTTCTTGGCAAAAACACATTATTAGGATGCTAAGTAAACAATAAATCGTTAATTGCAATATGTTTTTTTGTATGCTCTTTTTGTTATTATTTAATGTGATTTTTATTAAATCATATATATTTTTTTGCAAATGTGGTTTTGAATTTAATTGTAAAATACTTTTTTTGCTGTTCTCTGTAAACAAGTTTTGTGAGCAAAAGGCGAAATAGTTATTCTTTGTAAACAAAACAACAGAAAATTGCAAGGGTGTACTTATAACGGAAGTTTATTATTATTCTTATTTTTTCATGTTGGGGGAATTAAGTTTATTTTTGCTTCTTGTTGTTGTTGTTTTATTAATTCTCTTAATAAAGCCACTGTCTTATTAGCTGCTAATGTGTTTTTGGTGGCTCCCATGTGTGTATTTTTTCCCATTATGTTCTGTTGATTTAACACTTGAACAGCTTCTAATTTGTTTTTTTTTTTTATGTTAATAAACCATAAAACCTAATTGGCTTAAGGTTAAATGTTGTGCTACAGTTTTTAAGTTGCAGTAAGCCATACCCTAAGTTAAGGAACCACAAAACACACTGACATCGTTAGGCGTCAACCACAAGACGATGACGAGGACACCGTAACAAAATAAAATTGATATGAGTTTTTTTCGAAATTATGAAATTCAATATACTGGGAACTTAGCTACCAGAAAATTTTTTGAGATCAAAATTAAAACTAATATTAATAAACAGCAACACATATGTTGACGTGGGCGAAACTGAAGCACTTAAAATAATATCTTCGTATAGTCAGAATGACAAATTTAATGTACCCTCCATTTTTTGGTGAAGATATAAACCTTTTTTTTCAGCCCTCGACCCCATCAGATAACTACCTAACATTATTTGCCTTTCAATTTGATTTTGGTATTTATGTTATATTTATTTCTTCATTAATTTATTTTTTGCCTTTTTATTTATTTGTTAAACTGTGGGTGGGTGTGTGAGCATTGCCACTGACAAATGAAACAATAAAATATATTTAATTATCTTTTATTGAACAATTTATTGTAAACATTTAACGTTCGACATTTGGGTCAAAGTCAATAGACGTGTGGCAGTTAATTTGCAAAATAAAAAATAGGTGTTGATAAAATTTTCGCATTTTTAAAGGACCAGTAAAATGAAATTAGATCCATAAACATGTCATTCTGCAACCGATACTAAATTTTTCATTTGGTCAAATATAGAAGCAATATTTAAATCTGAACGGATTTTCACGAAATTTAACACACATCTTTCTAGACCTAATTTATTACGATGTGCCAAATTTCGTGCAAATCGAAAGATATATAAGGACTTTGGTGGATTATCTACATCCAATCGGACGAAAATATATATGGGAGCTATATCTAAATCTGAACCGATTTTCAGGAAACTTAACACACATCGTTCTAGACTTAATTCATTACGATGTGCCAAATTTCGTGCAAATCAAAATATATATAGGGACTTTGGTACACCATTTACCTTAAATCGGACGAAAATATATATATATATATATATATATATATGGGAGCTATATCTTAATCTGAACCGATTTTCACGAAATTTAATACACATCATTCTAGGCTTAATTCAGTACAATTCGATTCATCAATGCGACCTGTACTTTGTTATACCCTACGCAACTATATTGTCAGTGTATTATAGCTTTGTGCAGTCCCAAGAGTTTGTAGTATACCGATCGTCATATCTCGACTAGCTGATTCGATCTAGGCTTGTGTGCGTCCGTCCGTACGTCTGTCCGTCTGTCCATTATAATTTGTAAACAGGATACAGGCCACAGTTATGGACCAATCTTTACGAAATTTTAAATGTAGGATGGGTTCTGGATGGTTCCTTAATAATTTGTTTTAATAAATCCACGATTGTGAAAGGTTCCTTAAAATATGTTTTAATACATCCACTCCTTAGACGGTCCCCTAAAAATAGTTTGTAACGCCGCGAAATATTGGTCCTAGACCCTTGTGTGTCCGTCCGTCTGTCCATTATAATTTGTAAACACGATACAGGCCACAGTTATGGACCAATCTTCACGAAATTTTCTGGATTCTGGCCAATGAAGATACCTATTGTTTTTGATAAAGATTGGTTAATATTTAGGGGATGAAATGGACCAAAAACTTTATTTTTGTCCAATTTTCTGGTCGCTCCAGAGGCCGCAATTATGGCGAATTTTCACATGAAGAGTGGTTCGGGCCAAAGATTAAGCATGCCTACTTTGATAAAGATCGGTTAATATTTAGCGGGTCGAATGGACCCTGACTTTTGTGTGAAAAATTACAAAATTTGTATTCTATAGCGTATATATTTACCCCTGAACAATATAGACCCGAGATGTTGATATTATATCCAAGAGGAGTGGTTGGCCTTTAAATTGATGCCAATTACATTGTCAAATGTACTCGGATTTGGGGGTTACGCTTAAATATTTACAGGTACTTATGTATTCATATATTTAGTAACCTATTACCACAAAAGAAATTTTCAAAGCGCTGGTCGCTTTGAAAATTTCCATAAGGATCTAGGTATGGTCAAGAACAACGCCTATAAATTTCGGTGATGATCGGATAATAATATTGGGCTGAAGTGGACCGAAAACTTAATTTTTATGTAATTTTTTTCGAGTCGGTCAATAGGCCACCATTGAAAGTCAAACATCACAACACAACCCACGGAATTGAAGACAAGTAATTAGAAGGGCTGTATTGAATATTTGTAATATTTGTTGACCGCTAGTCGGTCAAGAGGGTGTAAATATTGCGAAATATTGTCCATGTTCAGAATATAGAACCACTGAAAGTTAGATTTTCGTGGAAGTTGTGTAGGGTATCAAATGGTCGGCCAAGTCCGACTATACGCCTCCGCTCACTGTTTTACAATTTAACATGGACAGACAGACGGACGGACAAACGGACATGCATAAATCGACTTAAAAAGTGATTCTATGCATATTCTCAAAAGGACCATGTGTCTATCTCGTTTCCTTTGGCCTGTGACAAATATATGCACAAAGACATAATACCCTGTACCACAGGCGTGGATTTATTAAAAAAATATATTCAAGGGTCTATCTAAGGCGTTGATTTATTAAAAAAAATATTTTCAATATGTGTGGCGTGGATTTATTAAAAAAAGGGTCTATCTAAGGCGTGGATTTATTAAAAAAATATTTTCAAGGGCCTCTCTAAGGCGTGGATTTATTAAAAAAAAATATTTTCAATATTTTCAAGGTTCATTTAAGGCGTGGATTTATTAAAAAAAAAAAATGTAAAAAATATTTTCAATGGACTATCTAAGGTTTGGATGTTTTAAAAAATATTTTCTAAATATCGATTCTCGTCGAATATTTTTTTGTTTCGAATAATAATAAACAATTTAGAATATTTAGAACTCTGCGAACATATTAGTAAATATTGATTCTTTTCTAAATGAAAATTCCTTAATTTTTGTTATTTTTATATTTTAAATAGTGATTATTTAATAATTATTTTTTTTAATGATTAATACAAAAAATATTTGTATTTACAATTTTTAGTACAATAAAAAAATTTAGCCCATAAAATTATTTTTATTATTTTTGTTGTGACGAAAAATGAATGTGTATTGAATAATTGATGAATTCTAATGAATGACAATGTAAGCAAAAGAAACTAAAAAACTAATAGGGACGTAGTCAACAAATGTTATGGATTAGATACTCATTAATTTCAGCTACGCCCCTTATTAGAAAATTTTACACACACTCACAGGTGTGTGTAAGTATGTATAAACAAAAAATAGAAAAAAAAACTATTACTCACCTTAATAAAATGTTAAATTTTTTCGCTTCGTTTTTGTTGATGTTTTTTTTTTTTGCTTTTTCTATTGTTGCTTGATGCTACTATTTAAACAGTTGTCGTCTAAATGCAGTTTTTCTGGGCCATTTAATACTTTACACAAGCAAATATGTACACACAGACACTTGAACACACACACAGTTACACAAATGTATTTTTGCTAAATGTAATGACGTTGATGATAACTACTATTTTTTTCGTTTCGTTGTTTTAATTGTAAATTTATTTTTCGTTACTTTTTATTGTATTGTTTGTTTATATTTTCATTCAATTTTTTTATTTTATTTTCATTATTTTTATTTAATTTTTTTGTTATTTATTTTTCAAAGGCCTCTTTTTTTCGATTTTGGCTTGGTAGACCTTATTTAGAAAATTTATAAAAATCGCTTGACATTAATTTATAAGAATGCACTTACACACAGTGACACATACAGTGACATAAATGGTTAGGCTTTAGTATTTTTTAGACACAGTAGCTTCAACTTATTGTATTTTATTTTTTATTTATTTCGTTGTTTTTATTTTATTTATTTATTTTATATTTTAAAATAAAATTAAAAAAATCAATGTGTTTGGTTTTTTAATGATTTTTTAAATGCTGCTTGAGATTTTTTAGAAATTTGTTTTTTTTTCTTATTTTTTAAAATTTGTTTTTAGGTAGTTGTGTGTGTACTTCTTCGTAACTTTTTATTATAACGTGACAATGAATGCTGTATTTTTTTATTTGTTTGTTTACGTTTTATATTCTCTTTCTCATTTTCTAGTTATGCAAATTATATTTATTTATTATTTTTATTGTTTTATATTTTTTGTCACTTGGCGATTTGTTTAAAAATTCATCAATATATATTTTTTTTCTTTAATGATTATTATTAGAATTTAAAAAAAAAATAATTATTATAATTTCTATTTTTTGTGGTATTTATATTTTGTAATTTAATATTTATTTTTAATTTATTTTCAAATATATTTGCATCACTTTTAAACTGTTTTATCTTTTTATTAATACTTTTCACGTTTTTTTATTGTATACTTTTGCTTAATACTTATATTTCCGATTGTTTTATTTAAAAACTATTTTTTCTCAGTTTTAATACTATTTTGTTTTTGTATTATTTTTTATAAGAAATGTTCACACAAGTTTGATATAACCTTTCGTTTTATTTAAAATTCACGTTCCACGATTTCTGAAAATTAAAAAAAGGAATAGAAATTATAAAAATATTCATAATTAAAAAAATATATGAATAAATTTAAAAAATATCGTACCAGGGTTTATTGTGAAAATTAAAAGAAAAAGATGCGTCCAAACAGACGTAACATTTTTGAAGGACCATTGACATGAAACAGGAAGTGATTTAATAGTTGATCTGTATCTATATTTGAACCGTTGACGTACTATTTATGTATATGAATCGGACAAAAGACCTTGAAAATGTTAATTTGCAGTTAGAAACCATTAAGGAAAGTAGTAAAGTCGGACGGGCCGACTATATGATACCCTTCACCACTTTGGGTATATTTAACAGATGGAATCCTAACAAACGTCGCATTTTTTATGGACATTAAATTAAACATGTCATTCTACAACATATACTTAATTTTGGTCTGATATAGAGTTGCTTCATACAATGCGACAAAATTATGTAAATAAATTTGAAGCAAAATATCGAAATCTAAACCGACTTCATCGAAACTTGTCACATGTTAGCTTACATTTATTTCAGTATCTTTTGTGCATTCGGCCACATTTTGAGTTCTTCATTTACTTATAAATCCAAATTTAATGCAAATCGAATGATATATAGGGACTTTGGTGCATCATTTACATAAAATCGGACCAAAATATATATGGGAGTTATATCGAAATCTGAACCGATTTTCACGAAACTTAACACACATCACTCTAGACTTAATTTAATGAGCTATACCAAATTTCGTGAAAATCGAATGATATATAGGTACTTTGGTGCACCATTTACCTTAAATCGGCCGGAAATATATATATGGGAGCAATATCTAAATCTGAACCGATTTCCACCAAACTTAACACACATCATTCTGGACTTCATTCACGTTAAAATACGCTGTGCAAAATTTCGTGCGAATAGAGACTTTGATGCACTATTTACATAAAATCGGATGAAAATACATATGACGAAAATATAAATCTGAACCGATTTTCATGAAACGTAGCACACATCATTCTAGTCTTAAATCAGTACCCTATGCAAAATTTCGTGCAAATCGAAAGATATAAAGGAACTTCGGTGCATGATTTACATAAAATCTGGCGAATATACATATGGGAGCTGTATCTACATCTGAACCGATTTTCACGAAACTTAGCACACACCATTCTAGACTCAGTTTAGTACGCTTTGGCAAATTTCATTCACATCGAAAGATATATAGGGACTTTGCACCATTTACATAAAATCGGACGGAAATATATCTGCTTCAGTATAGGACGCTGTGCCAAATTCTGTGGAAATCGAACGATATATATAGGGACTTTGGTACACCATTTCCACAAAATCGTAAGAAATTATATATATGGGCTACATCTAAATCTGAACCGATTTACACGAAACTTAGCACACACCATTCTAGACTCAGTTTAGTACGCTGCTAATTTTCGTGCAAATCAAAAGATATATAGGGACTTTGGCCCACTATTTACATAAAATCGGACGAAAATATATATGGGAGCTATATATATATATATATCTAAATCTGAACAGATTTTCACGAAACTTAGCACACACTTTTCTAGACTCAATTTAGTACGCTTTATCTAAATCTGAACCGATTTTCATGAAACTTAGCTCTCGTCACTCTCAAATTAATTCAACACGCTACGCCAAATTTCGTGAAAATCGAAAGATAAATAAGTACTTTGGTGCACTATTTGCCTTAAATCGGACGAAAATATATATGGGAGCTATATCTAAATCTGAACCGATTTTCACAAAACTTAACACACATCATTCCAGACTTAATTGAGTACGGTATGCCAAATTTCGTGCAAATCAAAAGATATAGAGGGTCTTTGGTACACCATTTGCCTTTAATCGGACGAAAATATGTGTGGGAGCTACATCTAAATACGAACCGATGTCAACAAAACTTTGCATACATTAATCTCTACCTACAGTACGCTGTGCAAAACCTTGTCCAATCGGACTAACCTTGGGCGTTTTGTGCACCATTTACTTAAAATCGAACCAAACTATATATGGGAGCTATATCTAAATCTGAACCGATTTCTACAAAACTTAGCATACATCAATGTGGACCTAATTCAGTACGATGTGAAAAGTTTGTCTCAATTGGACAATCCTGGAAAATTTGGTGCACCAATTAATAAAAAATATATATGGGAGCTTTATCTAAATCTGAACTAAATCTGAATAGAACTATCTACGGAATTGGATACAATATTCACCCTGGATGAAAAAAAATATCCGTAAATGGTTTTTAAATTTATCCGGAATGCTGGATAAATTGATCTGCTATAGTTGAATAATTTTACCCACAATTTTTGGATAAAATTATCCACTATGGATGGATAGAATTACCCGAAGTGGTGGATAAAATTATGTCTATATTAGGTAGGAGTTATCAACAATACGGTTATCCACAATAACATATTAATTATTTCCAAATGTGGAAAATTTATCCTCAATAGTGGATAAAATTACCCACAAAAGTGGATAAAATCATCCACATTGCTGGATTTAATCATCTTCAGTGATGAATAAAATTATGCATAATTTAAAAATATCCGTCATTATGCATAAAATCACCCACCGTGGGGGATAAAATTATCCGCACATGTGGATAAAATTATACACATCGGTGGATTTAATAATCCACAGTGGTGGATAAAATTATGCACAATGTAAAATTATCTACCATTGTGTATAAAATCATCCCTCGTGGGGGATAATATTATCCACAAATGTGGATAAAATCATTCCCAGTGGTGAATAAAATTATCCGCAGTGGTGAATAGGTTTTATATTGGATAAAATTGCCAATAACAGTGAATCAAATTATTCTTATTTTCAAAATTTGTATCCACAATGTCATCCACGTTCGCTGCTAATATTATCCGCAAAAGGTGGGCAATTCTATCCACTTTACTATGGATAAATTGTCCACGTTGTTGTATAAAATTTCCAACATTTGGTGAATGTCTGCTGCTTTTCTGTTTCAAACGTTGGTGGAAAAAAATAACCACATTTATATTTGATATGTATTTGATTTCAATATTCCAAATTGGAGCAAGTGTGGGTTGGGATTTTGGAAAGTAGAACTGGAAGTTGTGTGGTGGTGGTGGCCATAAAATGAATTTTTTAAGCTTTTTGAGAATTAGAAAATTTAACAGATTTTTTTCCTTCTTTAAAAAATATAATTTTAAAATTTTAAATAAAATTTATTATAAGAAAATTAAATTAAAAATTTAATATTTATTATTATTTACTTTTATTGCACAAAATCTTGAGATTTGCAAATACGCTTTCTTCCAATGTTGTCAACAGCCAACAACAACAAAATTTGGTGTAAACAAAGTCTAATTTAGTTTGTTTTTATCAACATTTCTTTCTTTTCTGTTTATTTTTTCTTTTTAATTTAATATTTCTATTCGACTTTCGTAGTTAATTATTTATTATTAATTGTCGTCTAATATTTTTACTTCTACTCGTCTTCTTCTTCCTCCACTCGTTTTTCTGTTTATTTTCTAGTATTTTGAAATTTTCGTCATCGTTTTGAATTGTTTCTCTGGGGGTTTTTTTAATGAATGGCAAGCGCGCGCACAAGTTAATCCGAACACGTCTAAATGGTGACTGCCTTGCGCTCACAGATGGTGTTTTAGGCCGCCGCCGTGTGTGTTTTGTTGTTTTGCCATAACGAGTCGTCACCTTTCTTTTGCCGCGTCTTGATGTTGTCGCTGATCGTCCCACCATCGAATTCAATATTCACCACTTGTCAACAAATCAAAAGCCAAAAATAAAAAGAAATAGAATCGATACAATAACTTAAGCGAAGCTCACTTGCCACATAGATTTTTTTGTTGACTTCCACTCGAGTGGGAGCTAAGGTGAATTTGCCACCTGAAGTGTATTACGTTAGTGAGGTGAAAAACCCGAAATGCATTCTATGGAGAAAGAGTAGCTTAAAAGTACTCAACCATAATGACGTTAACTGCAATTGTTGGTAATTGCATCAGGAGAGAGAAACACCATTTGAGAGAACACTCTTTAGTTGGTCAGCTGGTTTTTTTGCACTCCCAGCCACCAAAATAGAAAATTTTTGAGAATGAATTACAGGCACAGCTAATGTAATATCAATGACGTTGGCTTTCGTTGCAGTCGCTTAGGGTAAGTCTTGATCTGCTTTTCAGTTTTTTTTTTTTTTCATTTTTTTATGAATTGGCAACAAGAGCAAATTCAAACGCCAACAGCCAAACACAGATCATCGTCAATAGCATGAACAGGCGAAACCTGATCGCCCAAACATTCTTGAAATTGTTCTGTCGAAAATGTTCTGACAAAATATTAGCGTGGAGTCGAGAAAGAGTTTTAAAAACGGGATCAACAAGTATGACTCAAAAGAGGTCCTGTAGTCCACATGTTCTATAGTCCACATGTTCTATAGATTAGAGCGTACTACAGTTCCGAAAGAAAACAGAAGCCCTAATCTTCTATAGAAAATAGGAGGACCATGTCTTGTACAGGATGAAATCCTTTGGAGGAGGTCCTCCTCTTCTGAAGAAGGTAATTTTCTTGTACAGGAGTCGAACGTGAAATTCTTAGGAGGATGTTCTCCTTTTCTGTAATGGAGGGCGAACTGTTCAGGATGAGGTTCTCCTCCTCTGTAATGCAATAGCAGGGGCACTCAGTCTCGTACCAAAGAGAAGAGGATGAAATTCTCAAGAGGAACTTCTTCTGTAAAGGAGAGGAGAGCGACATTTTTAGGATGAGGTTCTCCTCTTCTGTAATGGAAGGGCAGGAGCACCTAGTTTTGTACCGATGAGAAGAGGATGATGGCCTCTTTTTTAATGGAAGAGCAGGATATTCAGAGGTCCTCATCTTTAGCAAAAGATCCAAAAAGACAAAAGAAAATACCAACAGAACTACGAAGAAATACCAAAAGAATAAAAGGCATAGCACAAGGTCTCCATCCATAGAAGAGATTCTACGCATACATAGAAACCCAGGAAGACATTATCTTGTACAGAAAAGCAGGGGATGAACAGCTACACAGAAAGAGGTCCTTTTTTAATAGAAGAGCAGGAGATCCCCTTCTTCCATAGGTACACCTCTTCGCTGCAAAAGTCCAACAGAACCGAAAAGAAGACCAACATGACAAAAACAATGCAGGAGGTCATCTTCTATAGAAAATCAGGAAGTTCAACTATCATGCAGAGTAGTAGAAGATTCTAATCTTATTTGGAAGATCGTGAGGCCCAATTCCTCTACAAAAAACCAGGGGACATTATTCTAAAGAATAGCAAAAGGTCCTCCAGAAGACGAAGTCCTTTCACTTCCATTGAATGTTGATTCGATTTACTCATCAGTAGAAGAACATATCGTTCTCTTCGTCAGAGCTAGAATCAGAAGGACCTCCAGAACATCCTCCCTTTCTAGAAAAAGATAAAAAAGACAAAGGAGAATACCAAAACCTCCAAGAAGGACCAAAGGCATATCAGTAGGTACCCTTCCATAGAAGACCATGAAGTTCATTCTCTTGTACAGAAGAGCAGAGGAAGATTCCTAATCAGCCCTACTCTTCTAAAATAGAAAGGCATAGGTACACCTCTTCAGTATAAAGTCCAACCAAAAAAAAAAAACCAATACCAAAAAGAACAAAACAATACCAGAATGTCCTCTTCTTTAGAAAATCATGAAGTCCTCCTATCAGGCATACCAGTAGAAGGTCCATGGAAAAGGAAAATGTTACCCTCTCCTAAAGAATATCGAATGAAGATCCTCCTCTATAGATTACCACTTCTCTGTGGAAGAGCCTAAGAGCTTCTCTGGCATGAGGACCACCCTCCTTATAAAATAACAAGAGATCGTTCTCCTCTACAAAAGATCTGGACGTCGCCCTGTTCTATAGAAGATTAGAGTGTCCTCCAGAACAGTAAGAGGTTATCCTCTTCTATAGAAGATCAAAAGAAGGTCTTCTTTTCCTTTATAAAATTACTTCTCTATAGATTACCCCTCTTTTATGGAAGAACACGAGGTCATCATCGCCTACAGAAGATCAGTAGGACCTTCTCTTCTTTTGTCGAATATATTATAATCATGACCTTCTGTTCTACTACGGAGAAAGGTAAGCTTCCCTGGCAGGAGGACCAGTTTTCTTATAGAAGAACAATAACTTCTCCTGTACAAAGAGCAGGAAGTCACCCACTTATATAGAATCGCACAGGGTCCTCCACAACAGGAAAAGGTTTACCTTTTTATAGAAAATCGAAAGGACCTCCAATTCTTTTATAGAATTACTCCTTTATAGATTACCATTCTTCTATAGAAGAGCATGAAATTATCATCTCCTATAGAAGAGCAGTAGGACCTCCCGTTCTTGTATAGAAGAGTTTCTAATCCTTCTGACCTTCTGCAACGGAGGAGGATAACATTTCACTATTTCGCTATTTTTATATAGAAACAGACCCATTGGCATTCTTCTATAGCAGACCAAGAGGCCATCTTCTAAAGCAAACCAGGAGATAACCTCATATAGAATACCAAATAATCTTCTCAATAGAATATCAGAAGATCTTCTCCATGGAGAATCTGTAGTTCTTCATGAACAGAAAACCAGGATGTTTTCTAGGACAGAAGCCCAGCGGTCTACATACCAAGAATATCAAGTGGTCTTCTTCGAAAGGTGAACAGGAAGTCAAGTTCTCTAGAAGATCAAGTGGTAATCTTCTCTAGAACACTAGGAGGTTTACTTCTATAGGAATCAAAATGACATCTTCAATGTCAGAAGTTGTTATTGTATAGGAAACTTATGCTCTATAGAAAAAGGTCTTTTTCAATAAAAGATAAGAGACTTCTTGTATATAAGACCGGAATATCGGAAGCTCTTCATGTAGAGGACGTAGATGCTATTATATATAGACCAGGTTGCCTTATTACACAGAAGACAAGGTTTTCTCCAAGGATATATTCGTATACAGAAGACCTTAAGGTCACTTCCACAATAGACTAGGAGATCTTCTTCTAGACAAGTCTAAGGGATCTTCTATAGAAACCCTATTTTTTACAATAGAAGATCAGATACGGATCTTTTCATTCATTCCAGAGGCTGGTCTTCTTTTAAAGAAGGTTAGATGCAGGTTGTTTTCTAAAATATGATTATTATCTTTTAAGGAAGTCCAGACGTTGTTTTTGATTTCTAAAAGACATAATTTCCTTTAGAATGTTAGGAGGCGATGTTCGGGACAAGGAGTTGTTTTTTAATTAAAAATAGAAGCTCAGAGCATTAACATATGCATTAGTCCATAGGTTAGTTTTATTCTATAAAGGTCAGAGTATTTTATAGAGAACCAGAGGGGAGATTTTTCTAAAAACGGCCAGGGGCTGTTCTCCTCCCGATTTTTCATTCTAAATAAAATCGAGTTGTCTATAGAAGCTCAGAGGTTGGTTTTGATTTATAGGGTACAGAGTGTCCTACAGAAGGCACATACCGAACTTTACGATCAGTGATTGATTTTCCATAGAAACCCCAATTTTTTATTGCAAATTCTTCAAAGTTCTCCATAAACATGCAAAGGCCGGGCTTTCTCTATAGCAAATCAAATGTAAGTTCTGTTCCTTAGAACCCTAATTCCCTTTTAATGATGCCCAGGGACTAGTTTTGATCTACAAAGAGCAGAGTGTTCTATTGAAGTCCGAAGGGTTTTATAGATGATAAAATGTTGAGCCATTTTTTTCTATAGAAGCATAGGGTCTACTTCTGATCTACAAAATACCAAAATCTGTCTTCTATTGAAGACTAGCTACGGATTGTAAGACCAGTAGCTGGTAAAAGCTGCACCTCTCCCATAGAAGCCCAGTGTTTTCTTTAGAAGCTCAAATGGCTGGCTTCGATCTGCAAAAGACTGATGAAGACCTGATACCGGAAACATGTGTTGGTCCTCAATAGAAACCCACAATATTTTTTTATTACAAACCCCATCACCTCATACTGCCTCTGGGGATTTGCGACCAAATACCGGTTGTCTCCAATATAAATCCGAAGACTGGTTGCCTTCTATCTGGATTTGATATCTGCAGTGCCTCAATGTGCTCTATAAGACGATCTTCAGGGCCACGGTTGGTTGTTAATAAAAAAAGAATATATATATATATATATATATATTTTTTTTTTTTGCAATCCATCATCCCGATATTTTTCGAAGCCAATCATCGGGTCTCCTAAAATAGAAACTCATTTTCAAATTATTTTTTCGGTGAACTTCTTCCACCAAGGATGTTTAGGCCTTGACTTTTTCTGCAGATGACCAGAAGATGTTTCAGTTTCTTCTATGAAAAATCGCATATTCGAAGACTGATTATTGTCTATAACAATTCAGATGCTGTTTTGCCATAGAATCACAGGTCTTCTTCAAAGGAGATACTGCTCTTAAAGAAGTCAGAGCCCTCTTTTTATTGGAGGTCAGATTTTGATTACCTTCTATACAAAGCCGAACCTTTATAAATAGTTAGGGTTTGATATTTTTCTATAAAAATTCAGATGTTGGTGTTGATCCATAGGTCAGAACCTTCAATGGATGGATTTGTGTCCATGCTTCTTCCTTTAAGGGTAGAGGCGATTTTTTCTGCAGGAGTTCAGGGGGTTGTCTGCAATATAAACCTGAAATACTTTTAACTGAAACTCTTATCTCCTTGAACTCCCCAACCTACCCCTCGCATCTGAAACTACCGACACACCGAATCCCAAACCGTTGCATATGAATAATAAAAATGTATCAAAGACATTTCAAATAAATCTTATCTCAGTATTTTCACCTTATTTCTTTCGGCATTAGAACCGCGACTGGACACAAAGCAAATTGGAAACCACAAACAAATCAACAACAAAAACAATTTAAATTCAACCAAGACACTTGAAATCATATTCATCTAAATGTGATTGCCGTGTTGAAGATTTGCTGACTTCTTTTGACGAAAGACACACACACACAAAATTTAAATTTCAAATGAATGAAGTCCAGATTTGGACAGTTGATTGTTCGATTCGAACTTTTTGGCAGCAACAGCTTCCTCCCACTTAAAAACAATTTGTCTTGAGATTTTGTTATTTTTGTTTTCTTCATCTCTTTTAAGTAGTTTATTGTTTATGTGTGAGCTTATAAATTATTGGCGATGCTGTTTCGTTGTTTTTGTTGTTTTTTTATTATTTTATTTCTATTGTCTCTGCTTTGGCAATTCATTCATTCATTTTTTGTGTGTGTGACGTCTATTTCGTTGATGGCTTTCGGTCAAACAGGTGTTAATTTCCAAAAGCTTTTCACCTCATGTTGTAAGATTCCTGCCTCCTCACACATTACCTGCGGACCTTACCACCAACACCAGCATCTCTGCGGTGTGTGTTTGCCACCTACAACAAGTGTGAGGTTTCCATCAGAATCAACGAAGAGAATTATAAGCAACACACACACAAACATTCGAACAAATGCAATATTGAATGGCAAAGTGAGCGAGTGAATGTTGGACGACTGCTGACGACTGGTTGTGCCCACACATACGGTTTGCACGCCATGAATGACCAGTTTGCATTGGTAGTGGTTCGCATGGTGATTGTGGTGAATTTTATAACCCAATAGGAATTTTTTATACTGTCATTGATAACATTTCTTGCGGGGGCAATGTAATAAAAATGTTTTTTTTTTTTAAATTTTGAAATAGGTTGGGTCATAAAAACTTACGCTCAATTGTTTTCTGCGGATTTATATCAAAAATAAGTTGGGGCACAAAGCGATCTTCTGAAAATATTCAAGGCCTTTATTGTGTTTTTAGAAATATGCAGCCTAATTTCTGATCTTTCTATTCCTCTACAACTACAACTTGGAGATAAAGAAGTTTGAAATAAAGAAGTCTTCTATAGAAAAGCCGTGTAAAGAATATAAAAATATTTATATCTGCTCTTCCAATGAATAAGACAGGTTCTGGCTGTTTGTAGGAGAAACATAGACTCTGATCATCTATAGAAAAATATCGGCTAAGCATCTGTTCTTCTATACAACCCTTCGGTCTTCCATAGAACACTCTACTACTTATATATAGACCTCGGATTTTGCATATTTGCATATTTTTTAATAATGAAGATATCGAAATTCTGATTGGACACAAATTCGTTTCAAAGGATTTAGAATTATTTGAAGGGTTCATATTTTTTAATTTTTTGCATATTTGCATATTTTGCATATGCACGAGATATGCAAAAAATATGCAAAATATGCAAAATATGCAAAAAATATGCAAAATATGCTAGGTCGATATGCAATAAATATGCAAAATATATGCATAAAATATGCAAAATATAGGCCAAATATGCAAAAATATGCAAAATATATGCTAAAATATGCAAAAATATGCAAAAATATGCAAAAATATGCAAAATATGCAAACATATGCAAAATATGCAAACATAAGCAAAAATATGCAAAATATATGCACAATATGCAAAATATATGCAAAATATGCAAAAAAATCCAAACCATGCAAAAAGTGCAAAAATATGCAAAATATGCAAAAATATGCAAAATATGCAAAAATATGCATAATATGCAAACATATGCAAAATATGCAAACATATGCAAAATATGCAAAAATATATGCACAATATGCAAACATATGCAAAATATGCAAAAATATGCAAACATATGCAAAATATATGCAAAATATGCAAAATATATGCAAAATATGCAAACATATGCAAAATATGCAAAATATATGCACAATATGCAAAATATATGCAAACATATGCAAAATATGCAAAATATGCAAACATATGCAAAAATATGCATAATATGCAAACATATGCAAAATATATGCAAAATATATGCAAAATATGCAAACATATGCAAAATATGCAAAAATATATGCACAATATGCAAAAAAATATGCACGGTGTGCTAGGTCGATATGCGAGAAATATGCAAAAAATATGAAAAATATTGGCAAAAATATGCAAAATATGAGCAACATATTTCACATATGCAATTATTTTAATCAAAAAAAAAAAAAAAACAAAAAAAAAAGATTTTTCATGGTAGTTTTCGAATTTGTGTGCTTTCTTTGTTTTTAACCTATAGAAATCTAATTTTGTATGTATGCGTTTCATGGTTCAACTGTTAGATTTTTGGGGCATTATGAAAAATTTGCTAAATATATGTATAAAACATTCAAACATATTTAACCGTTATATGGCGATATACTAAAACGTGGACCGATATATCCCACTTCCAATACCAAACATCCTAGGAGTAATAATAATATATGTGCAAAATTTCAAAGTTCTATCTTTAATAGTGCGACCTAGCATACCGTGCATATTTTTTGCATAATTTGCATATTTTTGCATATGTTTGCATATTTTTGCATATGTTTGCATATTTTTGCATATTTTGCATATTTTTGTATATTTTGCATATTTTTGCATATTTTGCATATGTTTGCATATTTTTGC
Source organism: Musca vetustissima (assembly GCF_032173495.1). NCBI lineage: Eukaryota > Metazoa > Arthropoda > Insecta > Diptera > Muscidae > Musca > Musca vetustissima. Next base: position 14,505 of record NW_026880941.1, on the reverse strand, counting down.
ATATTTTGCATATGTTTTGCATATTTTGCATATTTTTGCATATTTTGCATATGTTTGCATATTTTGCATATGTTTGCATATTTTTGCATATTTTGCATATTTTTGCATATTTTTGCATATTTTGCATATGTTTGCATATTTTGCATATTTTTGCATATTTTGCATATGTTTGCATATGTTTGCATATTTTGCATATATTTTGCATATTTTTGCATATTTTGCATATTTTTGCATATTTTGCATATGTTTGCATATTTTGCATATATTTTGCATATTTTGCATATGTTTGCATATTTTGCATATGTTTGCATATTTTTGCATATTTTGCATATGTTTGCATATTTTGCATATTTTTGCATATTTTTGCATATGTTTGCATATTTTGCATATTTTGCATATGTTTGCATATTTTTGCATATTTTGCATATGTTTGCATATTTTGCATATATTTTGCATATTTTGCATATGTTTGCATATTTTTGCATATTTTGCATATGTTTTGCATATTTTGCATATTTTTGCATATTTTGCATATGTTTGCATATTTTTGCATATTTTTGCATGTTTTGCATATTTTTGCATATTTTGCATATCGACAATGCATATTTTGTATATTTTTTGCATATATTTAACGCATATCGACCTAGCATACCGTGCATATTTTTTGCATATTTTGCATATTTTGCATATTTTTTGCATATTTTGCATATTTTTTGCATATTTTGCATATTTTTTGCATATTTTGCATATTTTTTGCATATTTTGCATATTTTTGCATATATTTTGCATATTTTTTGCATATATTTTGCATATTTTTTGCATATTTTTTGCATATTTTTGACATGACCCCAAATATCGATCAATTAAAGCATGAAACGCCTAAATACAAAATTTGAGTCCAATCGGATAAAGCATAAAAAATATGCAAAAATCCGAGGTCTACTTATATATCAAAACCAACCTGTTTGCGTGTATATAGGATACACTAGACATTGGCCTTCTATATGAGAAGACTAACATTTGACCTTCTACTAAAAAAGACCAGACTCTAAAAACAGGGGAAGGAATTCAACGTGATGAGGTTTGCAATGAAAACACTAGCCATAGAGAAACGAGTTTGAATTAAAGAAGGCTTCTATAAAGAGAACATTGTCAGGAATATAAAAAAGATCCATGTCAGGTCTTCTAATGAAAAAATACAGATTCTAGCTCTAGAATCTGTCCGATCTTTTATACAATCCTTCGGCATTATTTCGGTCATTCTGACCCTTATAGATCAAATCCAATCTGTGGACTTTTATAGAAAACGCCGGACATTCATTTATCCTTTTACAAAAAAGACCAGACACTAGAAACAGAGGAAAGAATTCGTAGTGATAGGATTTACAATAAAATACATTCAGTTCTGAAGATCAGCATTTGGATTTCTTCAGAAGAATCTGTCCTTTACAGATCGAAGTCAGCATTTGGGCTTCTTTAGAAGGAAACCAAACACTGAAGTTTGTGGCCGTGTTAAGAAAATAAAAAAAAATCGCTTTTAGTCTTCTATTGAAGAAGACTGGTTCTTTTGTAAATCAAAACTAGGCTCTGGGCCAACATAGAAAAAGATCTGCAAGATATTTGATTTGGTAAATTAGCTTTCGGCCTTCTATAGGATACTCTGTCCTTTGTAGGTGAAAACGCCAGACATTGAGCTGCTAAAATAGAGAAACAGCATTTTGTTCTAGAAGCAGCAGTTTGAGGTTGAAGACCAACTTCTGGAACTGAATATCGTCGGCTGGCCGTTTTTATAACACTCTGATATTTTATAGGAGAGAACCCGGATCTGACCTTTTATTCGGTCTTCTATTGAAGCTGACAGGTTCTGGAATACTACAAGAAAGTGTCATCTATAAAACGCATCGGCCGTTATAAAATAAACCCAGGCTTTGGCCGTCTATACACGAATTGACCTTTAAAAATAGAGTGCTAGCCTTTGAACATCTATAAAAAAGACTAGCCTTCTGGCCTAGAGATAGGAGGTTATGAGTTTTGCAATAACGAATATTCGCGAAAAATTGACACATCTGGCCCTGACGTTTATATACCATAGAGGGTTTTCTATAGAACAGCAGCTATTTACAGAAGATCCCTTGACCTTGTATAAAAATTACCTCTTGGAGTCCTTAACAGAAGTCTCACATATAAAGAAAACCTTGTATGTTGAACCTATTGGTATTATATAAGCTAAAACTGTGGTGAAACTAATGAAAACCCCTTACGCTTGTATAGAAGAAGACCTATTCCTAATACAAAAAAGTACCCTTATTTACCATCTCTAAAAAAAGACTAGCCTTCTGGCCTCGAGATAGGGTCTTGAAATTATGGGGTTTGCAATAACGAATATTCGGGATCCCTATTGCATGCCAGCATATTGCCATGAAGTTACGTGTCAGTGGTTCTATACAAGACCCAATCTATTTACTCCTATATATGGATTAGCCTCAGTATCTGATTAACTATACAACCCTTTAGCCTTTTAGAGACCAAGGACACCCTCTGACTGCTTATTGAAAAATATATTTTGATAGAAGTGGAAAAACAAGGGTCTTCTATAAAAAAAATACCTCTTGCCTCCTCAGCAGAAGTTCCATATATAAATAAAACCTTTTATGAAGAATCTCTTGGTATTCTATAGAAAAAGACCTCTAGGCTAAAACGGGTATTCGGTTAAGACCCTTTCCCCTTATATAGAAGAATACCCTTAACATTTAGACCTCCAAGTCTTCCTTAAAAGAAGTTCTTCGTCAATCTGAAGAGATCGTATTCTCTTCGCCCTGAAGTCCCTTTCCCCTTATATAGAAGAATACCCTTAACTTTTAGACCTCCAGGTCTTCCTTAAAAGAAGTTCTTCACCAATCTGAAGAAATCGTATTCTCTTCGCCCTGTTGTTCTTGCGGTGCTATATAAACTGCTGGTTTAAAGGACTTGTGTTCCACTTCGTATCTGTAACGTCAACGCCGTTAAACGAGAAAGAAGCCGGGGCTTAGAGAGGGATTAAACCGTGGCCCACAACTTACTCGATCCGGGTCCGATGTTCCAACACTTCAGATGTTCTAAGCACTTTTCCGCTTATGCTCGCTGACAAACCTATTGCCTTTTAGTGCTCAGATTCCAAATTCTGGGATCGTACTCATTACGCTCGTTAGCTTATTCCGATGCCTCAACTATAATGTTACGTCTATTGCTATGAAATTTATTTCTGCTACGCGCACATTGGAAGGATTGAGCGTTTATTTGGGGAAATATCTGAACTCTTGCTTATTGGTACGAAGTTCAGAGGTTCAGACTCCAATAAAATTAAGGGTTGCCAAGTTATGTCATTCGTCAGAAACAGAGACAAGATCGATATATCCGGAGAGCTGTAAAAGCCTCTTCTTATCCTGGTGGATACTTCCTCATTCGCAGTACAAAATGTGGAGTTATCTATTTGCTCAGCATCCACGAGATTGTCAGGCGAATATAGCGAGTTACAAGTGTTTAACATTTGAAGTGTATACGTTAGGCAGCTCTACCCCCGCTGTACCACACTTGACGCAATCCCCATACGTGATTCTGGTCGTATCATTGAGGGAATATTTTTCGACAAAAAAGCATAATGCATGACGCCTCAGCAATGGAAAAAGGCCTACACATTTGATCGAAATTTCTCGGCATCTCTGATCAACCATATTTATTGCTTCTCTTACTGGCAACCGATCAAATTTACCAAAAACTTGCAAATTTCTGTAACTGGGCTACCTAAATGCAACATAAAACCAGTAAGGAAAGTAGTAAAGTCGCACACGGCCGACTATATGATACCCTTCACCACTTTGGTATATCCAAAAGATGGAATCCTAACAGACATCGCATTTTTGAAAGGCCATTTACATGAAATTAAACACGTCATTCTGCAACCTATACTAAATTTTGGTCAGATTTGGTCAGTGGGACAAAATTATGTAAATAAATTTAAAGAAAAATATCGAAATCTAAACCGATTTCATCGAAACTTGTCACATGTTAGGTTACACTTATTTCAGTATATTAATATATTACAAATCTAATATATTATAAATCTAAATTTCGTGCAAATGGAAGGATATATAGGGACTTTGGTGCACCATTTACATAAAATCGGACGAAAATATATATGGGAGCTATATCTAAATCTGAACCGATTTTCACAGAATTTAAAACACATCTTTCTTGACTTATTTCAGTACGCTATGCTAAATTTCGGGCAAATCGAAGGATATATAGGGACTTTGGTGCACTTTTTACCTAAAATCGGACGAAAATATATATGGGAGCTATATCTAAATCTGAACCGCTTTTCACGAAATTTTACACACATCATTCTGGACCTAATTTAGTACTCTATGTCAAATTTCATGCAAATCGAAAGGTATATAGGGACTTTGGTGCACCATTTACATAAAATCGGGCAAAACTATATATGGGAGTTATACCTAACTCTATATATGGGAGTTATACCTAATTCTGAACCGATTTTCTCGAAACTGGACCAAATTCAGTACTCTGTGAAAATTTCGTGCAAATCGAAAGATATACAGGGACTTTGGTGCCACATTTACCTTAAATCGAACGAAAATATATGGGAGCTATATCTAAATCTGAACCGATTTTTCCCAATTTCAATAGGGTTCGTCCTTGGGCCAAATAAGTGACTTGTGCCAAATTTCATCCAAATCGGATCATAAATGCGACCTGTACTTTGTTTACAATTTAACATCTACAGACGGACGGACGGACATGCATAAATCGACTTAAAAAGTGATTCTATGCATATTCTCAAAAGGAACCATGTGTCTATCTCGTTTCCTTTTGCCTGTTACAAACATATGCACAAAGACATAATACCCTGTACCACAGTGTGGTGAGGGATATAAATAGAGGTAACCTCACCGAGACCACAGAGAAATGTCTGAGAATAAATAGAGAAAATCTATCTTGTACACTGGAATGTATTAGTGTTGGCGTAACGCATACGTCAACTAAACTTCAGTTCGGATATCTATAGAAAATCCCTCCATTATTCTTCTATCTAGTATACATACATAGTTGTGTTTCAATTATCATAAGTATTTGGTATTCACAGTGAACCAGTTCAGTTATTATTTAGAATAGATTGGTTCCATATATATTCTCATATAGTTCGGCCAACCTTATGGTTGGAAATCGAGGACATAAAAATTTCTGTTATACTGACGTATACGTGCCGTCAATAATCATACTTCTCATTGTACCTGACATATTTTATGTAATACTCCCAGATCTATTATTGTTAACTCGACGAAAAAGTGCCCTGTCATGTTTCCTGTCCTGGAGCTTTAAGTTCAGATTATACTGCGACGTGAAGATCGTAAGAAAACATCCGAAGTCAATAATTCTCAGTGTCAATTTTTTTTTTTTTTTTTGATTTATTTCGAATCTACTCTCATTCAAGAATGCCCCTACAAAATTTCAAGTGAAAATCTCAGGAAGATATATCCGATTTATTGTGTCAGCATCAAATATAAGAATAAAATATAAAATCGAGAATCGGAGGTGCTCCCTTAAGGCATTTTTTTAAAGCCTTATATTTGCAACATATCCTTGGAGGGTCGACAATCTAAAAAATACCTCGAGAACGGACATATTTGACTTTATCGAAAGACTAATATCGATATTTGTAGGCTTCATTTTGCATTTAATAAATATAACTTTATTTTTCTATTTTCCCTACTAACCGATATAAAATTTAGTCACAATTTTATTTTCTCAACGCAATCACACAATCCTATCCCAAAAACTAAGTCAACTAAATATGAAAACAAAAAAATTGCCAGCCAAAAAAAGGAACTCGTTTTCATTCAGCACTACAAAAAAGCTAGCAACTAACTAACTAAACCAAACTAATCCCAATGACAAATACAGCAACAACAAAAACAACAATATTAACAATAGTCACAGTGACTCTGTTAAATATCTGTTTCTGAAGAAAGAAAACAACAACAACAAAAAACATAAAATTGTTATGCCGGTTGAAGTTTTTTTTTCAAAATATTTTTTTAAACACATTTTACAATTGAGCTAAGCCGATCGACCGGCCGGTTGCTTGATCGGTTATTTGGTCACAAGGCAGCCAGCCAGTATGACGAGTGGCTGAGTGCATAAATCGAATTGTAAATGGTGGACACCAACAAAAAAACTGTGTATTTTTTTTTTTGACATAAATTGCCAACAACAACAACAACCACAAAAATTGCCATAGACACGGTGGCGGAAAACAAGTTACTTGATTTAGTTAAAACGAATGTTGAAATCAAAACCAAATGACTTTTATTGCGTGAATGAGTCATAGTCTCGAGATTGAAGGAAAAAAAAAACAAACTCCCAACCGAAAAAATAAATTTCCAACGTTACAGATATTGGACAGCAATTACCACAACCGGAAAATTTTTATATTTATGTTTTCTTTAACTAATAGAGAGATTATCCTTTGTAGGAGATAAGAAAAAAACGAAACAGACAATTTAAAACAGGCTTGCATGTGGTATGGGGTGGCAATTAAAATTCAAAAATGATTTTTAGGTTAATGGATGTATATTAAGAATTAGATCTAAAAATAAGATTTATTAATAAAACTTATCAGAATTTTATAAATTTTTAAAAATACTGAATTGTTCTGAAAATATTTTTCGAACATATTTTTTGAACATTTATTTAGTCCTAACGAAACAATTATGATTTAATCTCTGGTACCCCGATGCGTATGACAATTGACAAAACGTATACGTCGGTAGAACCTCCAAACCAGAAATAAAATTAAACAAGTGAAAAAGCGTTAAGTTCGGCCGGGCCGAACTTTGGATACCCTTCACCATAGATATACTGACAGGTTCTTGAAACGAAAATGTAGGGAACATACCAAAAAATGGACCTATACCGACAATTCTACAAACCGATTATGTTAACAATAATTTTTAATAGAAAATTATACCCTCAGCCTTATGGCTAATTAGTGTGTATACACTTTCACACGGTGAAAATGTGCCTCATCGAAATATTGGTTCTAGACGCCATGTTTCTTTGGACCAAATCCATTTCAGGAAGATTTGATTTCAACCCATCTTATTATGTCTTCTAAACTTAGTTCAAGTCCGAATTTGGGGAATATCGGTCCATGCCTTCTGGTACCTCCCACACAGGGGCTATGGCTAAGCCTAAATACGGGCTATAGTTCATTATCGAACCGTACGTTCTAGTTTTTTATCTCGATATCCTTCGCAGGTGAAATGATTACAACAGAGTGTTAGAACCAAATATAAAAAATGGGGTTATATGAGGACTACGCCTAAAAGGGGTTGACTATTAATAATTTTTGGTAGGGAGATTTGTTTCCATATACGGCTACAAAATACCAAATTTCAGTGATTTCGGTTGAAAAACGCGCTCAAGAATCCCCAAATACCGAAATTTGGGGGTACCCTTATATGGGAGCTACCTGAAAAAATTGACTTATATTTATAATTTTTAGTGGAGATATTTGGTACCCAACAAGAACCCAATGTACCAAATTTCAGCGAATTCGGTTGAAAAACGCGCTCAAGAACCCCGAAATACCGAAAGGGGAACCCCCACCTTTATGAGGGGCTACCAGAAAAAATGGACCTATATTCATAATTTTTTGTGGGGTGATTTGGAACCTATTAAGAACTCAAAGTACTAAATTACAGCGAATTCGGTGGAAAAATACGATCAAAACACCCAAAATACTGAAAATTAGGAGGTACCGTTATATGAGGGCTACCAGAAAAAGTGGACCTATATTTATAATTTTTTGTGGATACATTTAGTACCCAATAAGAACACAATGCAACAAATTTCAGCGTATTCGGTTGAAAAACGCGCTCAACAACCCCAAAATACCGAAAATTGGGGGTATTGTTATATGGGAGCTATGCCTAAACGTGGACCGATATATCTCATCTTCGAACTTGACCTGCCTGCAGACAAAAGACAGCCCTATGCAAAATTTCAGCACCCTATCTCAATTCCTTCAGAAGATAGCGTGATTACAACAGACGGACGGACATGGATATATCGTCTTAGAATTTTACCCTGATCAAGAATATATATACTTTATAGGGTCGGAAATGAATATTTTGGTGAGTAACAAACGGAATGACAAAATTAATATACCCTCCATACTATGGTGGAGGGTATAAAAATGCACGCCTTTGTTGAGTGCACAAAAACCATTTTTATTAAATCCAAACCTTTGAATGGCCTTTGAAAAAAATGCATACATTGGATGACCTTTAAAAAAACCCACGCCTTTGTAGGGCCTTTGAAAAAATCCACGCCTTTCAAAAAATTTTTAAATAATCCACGCCTTTCAAAAAATCTTTAAATAATCCACGCCTATAAATAGATCTTAAAAAACTGTTTTTAAAAAATCAACGCCTATCGACAGTCCTTAGAAATATTTTAAAAAAATCCACGCCTATAGATAGACTTTGAAAAAATATTTAGGAAAAAATCCAAGCGTATTTATTACTTACTTACTTAGCTGGCTTGTGACAGAACTTTCGTTCCATAAGCCGAACTTAGAAAATATTTCCAAGCGCGTCGGTCTTTTGCACACTTTATTTCAATTTGAAAGACCATTTTCCGCAATGTTGTCTTCGACTTGATCTTTCCATCGTATTCTTGGCCTTCCCCTTCTGCGGGAACCATCAGCTGGTTCGATTTTAAATATCTTCTTGACTGGGGCATCTTCATCCATTCTCACAACATGACCTAGCCAACGTAGTCGCTACAGCTCAATACGTCTAACAATGTCGATGTCCGAGAATAGCTGGTACAACTCATGGTTCATTCGACGGCGATATTCACCGTCAACGCAGATCGGCCCATAGATCTTTCGGAGAATTTTTCTCTCAAACACTCCAAAAGCTGCCTCATCTGTTTGCATAAGTACCCATGCTTCAGATCCATATAATAGCACAATAAGTCTAACAATGTCGATATCCGAGAATAGCTGGTACAACTCATGGTTCATTCGACGGCGATATTCATCGTCAACGCAGATCGGCCCATAGATATTTTGGAGAACTTTTTCTCAAACACTCTAAGAGCTGCCTCATCGTCTTGTAGAGTGTGCATTTTGTCTGGCGGGAGGTGGCCTTGTTCTTGAATTGCTTACTCAGACCATAGTAGCATCTGTTGGCCATCACTATCCTTCTCCGATGTCATTCGTTTTGTTTCTGGTGGTACCAAGGTATATAAAACTTTTGACTACCTCGAAGCTGTAGTTCTAAAGTTCCACAGTTGGTCCGAGTCTACTGGACGTCTTGCGCATTGATACCATCAGCTTGGTCTTCTCGCCGTTTACTGCCAGACCCACCTTGGCAGACTCTTTCTCAATTTGTTCAAAGGTGGCTGTTACAGCTCTCAATGTTCCACCCATTATGTCGATGTCATCGGTGTAGGCGAGTAACATGTGTTGTTTGGTGTACAGAGTGTCATTTCTGTTCACTTTTGCCTCTCGTCACACGACAGACTGTCACCTTTTCTGAATCCTCGTTCGGAATTAAAGGGCCCCGATAGGTCCTTTCTGACTTTAACAACTGACCTTGTGCCACTTAAAGTTATCCTTCATAGCCGTATTAATTTTGCAGGAATGCCATGTAGACATGGCTTTAAACACCTCTGAACGGATGGGGCTGTCGAAAGCGGCTTAATACTCGACGAATAGCTGGAATGTGTCGATGTGTTTTTCGTTAGTTTTTCCAGGATTTGGCTCAGAGTGAAAATCTGGTTGACGGTGGATTTACCAAGTCTGAAGCCGCATTGGTATGGTCCAATAATGTCATTAACCATTGACTTCAATCGTTCACACAGCACACTGGATAGCACTTCATATGCAATGGGAAGAAGGCTAATTCCTCTATAGTTGGCACATATCGTCTTGTCCCCTTTTTTGTGCACGGGACACAGGATGCTGAGGTTCCAATCATTGGGCATGCATTCCTCTAGTCAAATTGTAGTAATCAGCTGGTGCATGCTCCTGAGCAACATCTGACCACCAGTCTTGAATAGTTCGGCTTGTAACACATCGGCACCTGCTGCTTTTTTATTCCTCAGCCGATTGATTGCTATTCTGACTTCATCTTGGCTAGGTTGTATACACTCTATACCGTATTCTATTATTGGTTCTGGGGTATCTTCTTCACCGCTACTATTTGATACCAGAAGTTTTTCAAAATGCTCCTTCCAGATCCTCAGCACGCTGTCTGTATCTGTCTCCAGGTTTCCTTCTTCATCTCTACAGGAGGATGTACCTGCACCAAAGCCTTTGGTTTGGTGTTTTATTCGTTGGTAAAATTTTCGGACTTTATTCTGACTCCTGTACATCTCGATTTGCTCACGCTCACGTTTTTCTTGTTCTTTCTTTTTTCTGAAAACACGTTTCTCCTCTCTCCTTTTCTCTCGATAATTCTCCATCGCATTATATGTTGCTACTGTCCGCCGGATTGCCCTATTCGCTGGGTTTTTCATATCGGTAGCATTACAACACTCCTGATCGTACCACGAATTTCTTGATGGTGGTCTTTGGTACCCAAGTGTTGCTTTTCCTGCAGTTTGTAGGGAGTGGTCAATTCTCCACTCCATAGTGCTTCTATATTATTATCAAAACAAGGGGTGATTTCTTCAAGCAGATGGGTAAGTTGAGCGGAGTAGGCTTCTGTTATCTGTTGTGTTTGCAGCTTGTCCACGTCAAATTTCCGTGTTACATTTGATCGCACATTTGCTGCTACATTAAGACGGGTGCGTACCTTGGCTGCCACAAGGTAATGGTCCGAATCAATATTCGCTCCCCGGATCGATCGGACGTCTAAAACACTGGTTGAATGTCTTCCGTCTATCACAACATGAACGATTTGATGATTTCTCATTGTTCGCGTGTGTATGGTCCTTGAAAAAATATTTAAAAAAAGTCACGCCTATGTCTGGTCCTTAAAAAAATATTAAAAAAGCCACGCCAATGTCTGGTCCTTAAAAAATCCACGCCTATGAAAAAATATTTTAAAAATCCACTCCCCATAATTTTTAATTTTTCTGAACTAAATATTACAATAATAACCTATAAAAATTCTCCTGCACACCCCCTTACAACTCCATTCCCTGCCCTCCTTTATCGATTATTGTTGTTATTATTATTTTTTTGGAAGGCTTTTCTTTATCTTTAAATGAGATTTCCAAAGAAATTCCATTTTTGGTTTGACTTTATTTAGGCTACCGCCGAACAAAAAACTTTAGGTGCGAGCCATACATGTCAGAGACTATGTGGACTGTCATTATAATCGGCTACCGCCATCATCTGATCGGCAGATTTGCGATTTGGTGTGTTCAATTTTATTTTGGCAAAGTAAGTAATGAAAACGTATCGTACATTAAGATCGTTTACAATTTTTTGGGTTGCCAAAATAAAAAATATATTCTTGGCCATAAATGAAAACATTGCTGCGGCAATGAAGAACAGCAACAACACTACTTACATCAGCAGCAACAACAACAATGCTGACTGACGTTGAATGGCCATTGAAGGTAATAAAGCTTAAGGTGGCGACAACAATAATTACCATTATAAAGGCAATGATGTTCGTGAGGAGGATGATGACGACCACGATAATGATGATGGTGCCGGTGCCGATGTTTGTCGATGACGAAGTGATGTGACGCTGGTTTATACGATGTGATGAGTCGTTTGGGTGTCTTTAAAATTCTCCACACATCAACACCCCAAAAAAATGGGTAGCAACAACAACACACACACACACATAACAAACTCCCAAGACATCCCAGTAGTGGTAATAACCGTTTGACTTCTTGAAATAATTTGCGGTATGGTGTGCTGAACAAAAAAAGCGGAGAAGAGAAATATAAAATTTAAAATATATAAAATTATGATATTTATGTTCTGACATACATATAAACATTAACATTATTATTAATAATTTTTTTGAAAATGTTTTATTATTTATTTGAAAACTTAAATTATGACTTACCGACGAAAATATATATTTTTCAAAGCAAAGACATTGAAACACCTTAAGCGCGGTACTTTGTATTTTATTTTCAATGTCTTGCAGTATTCAACAAAAATATAAAAATAATAATTCTAATGTATGCGGACGTTATTGTGACGTTAATTATGCACTTGATGGGTGGCTGGCCATTACGTGTCTAAATTGTTATAAATTTATTTTTTTTTAATATTAATTATTATGACTACATAAATTTATATAGGAAACCTGAGTTGTTGAAAAAAAATGTTAATTCAGCTGAGCTGAATTCGAAAAAAGGCCAAGAAAGACGTGGATTTTTTTGAAAATATTTTTTCAACTTCGCGGCAGCAAAAAAACATGGTAGTTAGCAGCACCAGATTCAAACATCTCGATATACACAAGACCACTTGGATTTCTCCCGATCGAACAACGAGAAATCAAATCGATCATGTTGTGATAGACGGAAGGCATTCATCCAGTGTTCTAGACGTCCGATCGATCCGGGGAGCGAATATCGATTCGGACCATTACCTTGTGGCAGCCAAGGTACGCACCCGTCTTAATGTAGCAGCAAAGGTGCGATCTAACACAACACGGAAACACGACGTCGAAAAGCTGCAAACACAACAGATAGCCGAGGCCTACTCCGCTCAACTTACCTATCTGCTTGAAGAAAGCACTTCTTGTCCCGATAATAGTATAGAAGCACAATGGCAAAGAATTGCCCACTCCCTACAAACTGCAGCAAAAAGAACAATTGGGTACCAAAAACCACCACCAAGAAACCCATGGTACGATCAGGAGTGTCGTAATGCTACTGATATGAAAAACGCAGCGTATAGGGCAACCCGGCCGACAGTAACAACACGTAATGCGATGGAGAACTATCGAGAGAAAAGGAGAGAGGAGAAACGTATTTTCAGAAAAAAAAGAAGAAAGAGCAAGAAACACGTGAGCATTTGCAAATCGAGATGTAGAGGAGTCAGAATGAAGTCCGAAAAATCTACCAATGAGTAAAACACCAAATCGAAGGCTTTGGTGCAGGCACATCGTCCTGTAAATATAAAGAAGGAAACCTGGTGACAAATAGAGACAGCGTGCTGATGATCTGGAGCGTTTGCCAATCGAGATGTAGAGGAGTCAGAATGAAGTCCGAAAATTCTACCAACGGGTAAAACACCAAACCGAAGACTTTGGTGCAGGCACATCGTCCTGTAGAGATAAAGAAGGAAACCTGGTGACAAATACAGACAGCGTGCTGAGGATCTGGAAAGAGCATTTTGAAAAACTTCTGGTATCAAATAGTAGCAGTGAAGTGGATACCCCAGAACCAGTAATAGATGACGGTATAGAGTGTATACCACCTAACCAAGATGAAGTCAGAATAGCAATCAATCGGCTGAAGAATAATAAAGCAGCAGGTGCCGATGGGTTACAAGCCGAACTATTCAAGACTTGTAGTCAGATGCTGGTAAGGACATGCACCAGCTGATAAGTATAATTTGGCTAGAAGAATGCATGCCCAATGATTGGAACCTCAGATTCCTGTGTCCGGTGCACAAAAAAAGGAGACAAGACGATATGTGCCAACTATAGAGTAAAAAGTCTCCTTCCCATCGCATATAAAGTGCTATCCAGTGTACTGCGTGAACGACTGAAGCCAATGGTCAATCACATATTTGGACCATACCAATGTGCCTTCAGACCTGGCAAATCCACCATTGACCAGATTTTCACTCTGCGCCAAATTATGGAAAAAACCCACCAAAAACACATCGACACATTCCACCTATTCGTCGAATATGACGCCGCTTTTGACAGTCCTAACCGTTTAGAGGTGTATAAAGCCATGTCTGCGTTTGGCATTCCTGCAAAATTAATTCGGCTATGCAGGATAACTTTAACAGGCACATGATCAGCACGTAAAGTCGGAAAGGACCTCTCGGAGCCCTTTAACACCGAACGAGGATTCAGACAAGGTGATAGTTTGTCGTGTGACCTTTTAAACATCCTGCTGGAAAAGGTCATGCGAAATGCAAAATTGAACAGAAATGGCACTCTATATACCAAACAACATATGTTACAGATACAGACTGCGCCGATGGCATCTATATAATGGGCCGAACATTCCGATCGGTAACAGCCACCTTTGAACAAATTGGGAAGGAGTCTGCCTAAGTGGGCCTGACAGTAAACGACGAGAATTCCATGCTGTGGAACTTGAGAACTACAGCTTCGAGGTAGTCAAAGATTTTATATACCTTGGTACCGCCATAAATAAAACGAATAACATCAGTTTTGAAATTCGGAGAAGGATAGTGATGGCCAACCAATGCTATTATGGTCTAAGCAAACAACTCAAAAGCAAGGTAACCTCCCGCCAGACCAAACTCACACTCTACAT
>NW_026880940.1:0-34043 GCF_032173495.1 Musca vetustissima | reverse complement strand
ACTATTTATTAGTCGGGGGAATGTATGGCATTGTCCGCCGAGGGGTAAGGCAGGGAAGACTATAGTTTCGGATCTCGCCACTGATCCTCATCAGTTCCCTTAGTTTTTTGTTGGGATATTCTCCCCAGAAGCTATTAATAGCTTCTTTACAAAAAACCTTTCAAACCCAAATGTCTCTTGTGACAATTCGAAGTTCTTACGTTACCAGCGATACGACCCCAATGAGAAGTTCGTTTCGTTGGCGCCTGACTTCGTGGTCAACAAGGCATTTACAGACAACTACAATACATTTCCCACTGCTATGTGTCGTCACTTTGTGACGAATGCACATAACGTTGTTGTTGGTATTGCTAGTTAAGAAAGGAAATGAATATTTCGATGTGTTACAAACGGAATGACACAATTAATATTCCCTCCATACTATGGTGGAGGGTATAATAAAAAAAATGTCACCCATTGTGTTAAATTATTATGAACACAAATAATCCAAATGGCTTTGTTAGCGGGTTTTCCCAGTGGTTACTTCCCTAGCTCTCCCCCTCTCTCTCTCTCTCTCTCTGGATAATTCATGTAATCGCTAACGTTTAACGATGAAAATTGTTTATTTTACAACCTGCCGAGAATTACATTTGTTTTTAAATAAACCTCAAACAATGGCAACCATTGTTGGTTAGCTGTTGCCCCGTCGGACTGGACCTAGAAGACATCATAAATAATCGAAACACTTTTAATGAAATTTTTGCAACAGCCACAAACTGAAATTTGCTCAGAAAAATGTGCAACAATTAGTATGACGTTAGAGGTAATAGGATTTTATTGTACTATAGTGGAAAGATTGCCCAAAAGGAATGTATTGGAAGAAAAAAAGGGGGGGTTTTGGGAGGAATATATTTCAATAAAAAATATTGCATTTACTAAAAATTATCCACCATACGCAATTATTGCATTTGGAGATTCTATGAGTACAAAATGAGCTCATTATGCAAAAAGTTATGTTTCCCGAAATAATAACTTCAAATATTTTCTAATTTAATTTTTTTGTCTGAAAATTACTTCAACAAACACCTAATTGAAATTCATGCAGACTGCCTATTTTCGCAAAGAAAAAAAAAAACTTCTCCAACTAACTTAACATTCCATTTTCTTTGACATTTTGTCTTTTTAAAACAAAAGATAATTCCCCTGGAAAACTGCAGGTGTTGCCAACAACAACACCAGTAACTTTCTCACATGTGAAGTTTAGCAGACAGCGCTGACTGAGTGTACTGGTGGTTTCCGGTAGAGTCTACCGGGTAGACGGTTTCTTTTCTTGGCTGACTTGACACCTTCACGAATAATTACATTTTAGCGCCGCTATTATTATTTTTTTTTTTGCATTAACTTTCTTTTTAGTAACTTTGGAGACGACGACGATGGCAAAATTTGTAGTTTTTTGGTACAACAAAGAAGAAACGAGAGAGTTGGGGTGTTAACTTAATTGAATATTTTACTTAAGCACCACAAAGGCTCAAGACATAAACTTTGTTCACTACAATTAAGTGGTACGTGGTTAATGAGGGTGCTATTAGTTCGATTTTTACAGATGTACTAAAGTAATGTCACTTCAACATAATTTTAAACTCATTGATCAAAGAAACTCATTGATAACCAGCGAGCGGAGCAGTATAGTGGGACGGGGCCGACCATACGATACCCTACACAACTTCCATGAAAATCTAACTTTCTGTGGTTCTATATTCTGAGATTGGGCAATATTTCGCGATATTTGCATATTTTTGACTGACTAGAGGTCAGCAAATGTTACTAATAATCAGTACAGCCCCTCTAATTACTTGTCCAGAATCTCTTCACCGTGGATTGTGTTGTGATGTTCGGCTTTCGACTCGAAAAGTACAAATAATTAAGTTTTCGGTCTACTCCAGCGATCATAGCGATCAGCGCTATATTTCCGTCCTCCAGTGTGGTGATAGGTTACTAATAAATATATGAATACGAAAGTACCTGTAAATATTTAAGTGTAACTCCCGCATCCGAGTACCTACGACAATATAATTGTTAACAATTTAAAGGTCAACCAATCCTCTTGGATATACTATCAACTTCTCGGATCTATGTCCTTCAGTGGTATATATAAATGATATAGAATACAAATTTTGTAATTTTTCACACAAAAGTAAGGGACCATTTGACCCGCTAAATATTGACCGATCTTTATCAAAACAGGCATGATTATTCTTTGGTCCATTTCATCCCCTAAATATTAACCGATTTTTTCAAAAAACAATAGGGGTCTTCATTGGCCAGAACCCATCCTACATGCAAAATTTCGTGAAGATTGGTCCATAACTGTGCCCTGTATCGCGTTTACAAATTATAATGGACAGACGCACAGTGGGAAAAAATACCGATCTAGCGCGCAGAAAATCAAAAAATGAAGTTGAAGGAAACTTTATAACATTAATGCAGTTTTAAAGTAGAGTGTTGAGAGTACTTAAGTCCGTATAAAATAATCCGAATTAATAAGCTAGAACGGAATAACGGTACATTTAAAATATAAAATTTTTCCAATGTTAAAAATGGCATTTTTTAGCTATAAAATTGCGATGGTCGTGTTCATTCTGTGAATATATTATTATAAAATTTTGTCCATTTTTGATATATAGTATTGGTATTTAATTAAATTGTATAGTTATATAACCCATAAGTTATTTTAATTTAGGTGTTCCGGGCTAAATATATGTAAGGTCCGTTTTTTTTAAATTCCTTCAATTAAAATAGGGGTTTAGTATAGAGTGCAGTCGAGTTCAGCTTTGATTTTTGTTTTATTTTTCTTGTGTGTCTGTCTAGAACATCATACTAAATTTTTTCCTGCGACTTCCTGCGATTCTCGGATTTATGGCAATTTTTTTGAAAAAATGCCAATTTGGTGTAGGAAGCTTTTTTAAGGTTTCCTTTAAATAAAATTAAAAATTTGTGAATTTTTTTGATATAATTCATCAAATATGACTTGGAATAGATCACAGCATAGCAGATAAGAAAAAAACAAGTTCAAAATGTCCATCCTAAGGTTCCAGAGTACTGGGTGTGAGTAGGAAAATGAGGGTATTTAAGTAAGCTGCTCCAAACGTTGATTTTAAACTCATGCCCTGAATATACATTTATTCCAAATGTCTTTCTAAATAAAAATTGAAATTACAACGAAATCGGTTGTAAGAGTCTTCTAAAATACCGCAGGTAAAGGGTCCACTTTATGAACCCTGGAAAAATATCATTGGTGTAACATTCATATATACACTGTTTTACCTATATTTATGATTTTCGTGGAGGTGGAGTTTATGGACTTTTATTATACCTGTTATGGAGTTTCCAATGACTGACATGACTTCGGATGACTTTATTTCTTTGTCATACGAATTTCGTTAGGGTCGGATACAGGTATCAGTTAATTATGAATGCAAAAATACATATTATTTATAGACTTTTCTACCTATGAATGAAAAATCCGCATTTAACAAATGTTCATTCATAG
Source organism: Musca vetustissima (assembly GCF_032173495.1). Lineage (NCBI taxonomy): Eukaryota > Metazoa > Arthropoda > Insecta > Diptera > Muscidae > Musca > Musca vetustissima. The sequence goes on along the minus strand of NW_026880940.1, from coordinate 30,514 downwards.
ATTTTTCTCATTCAATAAGTGTCAAAGAACGGGATTATACAAGTTATAAACAAGTGAATGGCGATTTATTTTAGTTCTTAAACAAGTGAAGTGGAAAAATGTCAATTTTGTACAGAGAGCTCTTTGGCTAAAATCTAAAAATGGCTCTGATGTAAAGGAATATGCATTAAATAGACTTGGAGTTAATGCTACCGATTATGCAAACGCTAAAGGGATTTGTCGAACAGTTACCACGCTATGTACGCGATTTAAAACGAAATGTATGGCCGCCAGAAGGAACAAAAAACAAATGGAGCGTCAGCATGGAAATTGGCTGATATAATTAAATGTGCAGCTTTGCCCATAGGTATGTTGTCTGAAGAAGCCATGGAATCCAGAAATAAGGACTTTCGGAACCACAGGGAACTGTACACCAGACAAATTAGTCGTGAGGAAACAATGAGGGATCTTTTTAATAGGTTGCTATTTTCTTCTGATCCAAAAATATCAAGTTTGTCTCGTAGTACATCTCCTAACCATCGATATAGTAAGCCACTATCTTAAGAAGTCCTTAAACTACTGGAGGATACAATGCTACCAACTAATTCAGATCAAAACTCGGATTCTGAATGTGATTAGTATTTAATAAGTAACGCCTAAATTTTGTAAAATATATATAGTTTAATGTTTTAGATATGTAATATTAATAATAATAAAGATATATATAATAACAATAGTGTTTGCCCTTAACCCACTTTTTACCATCCAAATGTTTCGGAATTTTTAAAAGAAGCTCCCATTTTAGGAGTACTATTAGTTATAACGAAAAATGTTGCTTATTATAAAATGTTTCAAATGCTTCAAAATAGTAATTTTCACCTAAAAATTTAAGTTTTTCAAAAAAAAAAAAAAAAAAAAAAATCGGCGCTTAATGGGTTAATAAAAAAAAATTGCCAAATTTTTTCATAAAATAATTAAAATTGTCCATCTAAATCTATTCTTATCCAAAATATCGATAAACATACAGTAAAACATCTACTTTGATTTTCTGCGCGCTAGATCTGCATTTTTTCCGCAATTAAAGGTCCAGACGAAACGGCTGAAGCTAGAATCTTGAAATTTTAGGTGAGGGTCACTCTTGGTCCAAATGTAACAGATGAGGCTGGGTTTTTGGAAATTCGTACTAGAACGGTACGAAAAGTACTAAATGTGATACCATTTGTATTTGGCGAACCGGTAGAACTAGAACTTATTGGTGGTCGCTGATGGAGTGTAGGATAGATGTACCAAAGGGTTTTTGGAAATTCGAACTATAACTATCTGAAAAGTACGAAAATGTACTAAATTTGGTACAATTTTGTAGCATGTGAACGGATAGCGTTAAAAACTGGAAATTTGGAGTGTGAATTAAGGTTGAGATGTAGGGTCCATTTAAGGAGATGGTTTTGAAAGCGTGTACTCATGTGTACGAAAAGTGCTATATTTGCTACAAATTTAATTTGGAGATACAAATCGAGCTGGAATCCGGAATTTGAAATTAAAATTACCGTCGGGATGTAGGATTGGGATAGGAACGTAGTTTTGGAAATTTGTTACTTATGTGTACGGATTTGGGTTATCCTATAGAGCGGGAACAATGAAATTTGAAGTGAGAATCACTGTAGGGGCCAGAATTCAGTTTAAGAAAATAATACTTATGGGTACTAAATGGTACTAAATTTGGTACAATTTGAATTTTAGGTGAACCAATAGAGTTAGGATCATAAAATTTGGAGTCAGGATCACTGTTGAGGTGTAAGATTGAGATATGTAGGAAGTTTTAGAAATGTGTACTAAATTTGGTACAATTTGTATTGTGAGTGAACCGATAGATTTGGAATCCTGAAACTTGGATTTGGGATCACTGGAGGGGTGTAGGGTTGGGGTATGTAGGAAGTTTTAGAAATTTGTACTAAGTGTACTAAATTTGGTACAATTTAAATTGTGGGTGAAGCGATAGAGTTGGAATCCTGAAATTTTGATTTAGGATCACTGTGGAGGTGTAGGATTGGGGTATGTAGGAGGGTATGGAAATTGGTACTACTATGTACTAAATTTAGTACAATTTGAATTGTGGGTGAACCGATACAGTTGGAATCCTAAAACATGAATTTAGTATCAGTGTGGTGGTGTAGGTTTGGGGTAAGTAACAGGTTTTGGAAATTCATACTACTAAATTTGGTACAATTTGAGTTGTGGGTGTTCACCCGTTAAAGTACGAATCCTGATAGTTAGATTTAAGATCACTGTGGGGGGTGTCAAACTACTGTGTACTAAATTTGGTACAATTTGAATTGTGGGTAAACCTATGGAGTCGGAATCCTGAAACTTGGATTTAGAATCGCTGTCGGGGTGTAGGTTTGGTTTAAGTAGGAAGTTTTGGAAATTCTACTACTAAATTCGGTACAATTTTAATTGTAGGTGAATTAATAGAGCTGGAAAACTGCAATTTGAATTTGAAATCATTGTGGGAGTAAACAGGAATTTTAGTTAGATGATTGAGGAGGGTACTTATGGAAATAATGTGTGCAAAATAGAAAATTTGGTAAAATTTGGATTTGGGTGAACCTTTAGAGCTCGAATCATAAAATTTGGTACTAAATGATACTCAAATTTAATTTATGATCGATATTAATGTGTGGATTGTTTTTTGTGACATTTGCAGTTTTCTCTGAAAATAAAATAATATGTTAATACATTTTGAAATATGTCCCACATTCGCTAACGAAGTTGCGGGCATATGCAAGTTTAATATAGAGCTCTGAAATTTTGCATACACATTGCAGAGAGAACATGTTTATACCCTTCACCATACCTTATGTCTTTGTGCATATGTAACAGGCAAAAGGAAACGAGATAGACAAATGATTCCTTTTGAGAATATGCATAGAATCACTTTCTGAGTCGATTTATACATGCCCGTCCGTCCGTCTGTCTGCTTGTCCATGTGAAATTGTAAACAAAGTACAGGTCGCATTAATGATCCGAATTGGATGAAATTTGGCATAGGACACTTATTTGGTCCAAGGACGAACCCTATTGAAAATGGGAAAAATCGGTTCAGATTTAGATATAGCTCCATATATATATATATATATATATTCGTCCGATTTAATGTAAATAGTGAACCAAAATCGCTACATGTCTTTCGATTTGCACGATATTTGGCACAGCGTACTGAATTAAGTTTAGAATGATGTGTGCTAAGTTTCGTGAAAATCTCTTCCTATTTAGATATATTATTTTCTTCCAATTTTATGTAAATTGTGCACTAAAGACCCAAAGTTTGACCGATTACCACACACTAATGAACTGTTGTTAATATAAGCTAATCTCTGGCAAGTCTCTTTGAAATGGGTTCAGATTTTGATATAGGTTCTACATATTTATTTTCGTCTGATTTTACACAAAATTGACACAAATTTTGCACAACGTACTAAAGTTAGTACAACCTAGAAGTTGCATATAAATACTGCACCAAGGTGTGTCCGATTGACACAAAATTTTGCACAACGTAAATCGGTTACGATATGGATATAACTCCTATATATATTTTCTCCCGATTTTGAACTCAAAATGTGAGCGATATGCACAAAACATACTGAAATTAGTATAACTTTACCTGTGACAATTTGCACTGAAATCGGTTTAGATTTCGATATAGATGGTGCACCAAACTACACATGTTTATCCAATCGGACACCCGGATTGATTTTGCTTTAAATTTACTTACATAATTTTGTCCCATTGTAAGAAGCAACTCCATATCTGACCAAATGAGACATTTAGTATAGGTTGCAGAATGACATGTTTATGGATCCATTTTCATGTTAATGGTCTTGTTAGGATTCATCTCTTGAATATACCCAAAGTGGTGAAGGGTATCATATAGTCGGCCCCGTCCGACTTTACTATTTTCGTTACTGGTTTAAATAGGGGTATAAAGGAAAATTTGTATTCTATGGCGTATATATTTACTCGTGATGGACATAGACCCAAGAAGTTGATGGTATATCTAAGAGGAGTGGTTGACCTTTAAATTGATACCAATTATATTGTTGTATGTACTCGGATGTGGGAGTTACACATAAATATTTACTGGTGCTTACGCATTGAGATATTATTTAGTAAACCATTACCCAATGGAGGCCAAAAATATAGCGCTGGTCGCTTTGAAATTTAGCATGAGGATCCAAGTATGATCAAGGATAATGCCTATAATTTTCGTTGAAGTTCAGATAGTAATTTTGGGATGATGTGGACCGAAAACTTATTTTTTATGTTTTTTTCGAGCCTAACGATCGGACACAATTATAAGCCGAACATCACAACACAACCCGCGGTGAAGGGAATCAGGACAAGTAATTAGAAGGAATGTTCTGAATATTACTAATATATTCGGAAAATATGTCAGTGTAAGGAAGAGGTACTGTTGACCTCTAATCGGGAAAGAGGGTGCAAATATCACGAACTATTGCCAGGCTCAGAATAGACATCGGCAGAAAGTTGACAAAAATCAGGGGTTTTGAAAGTGAGAAACATCTTGGCAGAACAAATTTGATACAGAACCGTATATAAGTGCAAGATACAGACCCATTTTCGACATTTTGAAGGTAAAATACATTCTTGTGGAATAATTTGGATATAGGTTTATGTTTTGACAGGCCCCTATATATGTAAAAATCCAGCAAATTTTGTAGCCAGAATCCTCTAATTGTCGGGATTTTTATTAAAAATCTTAGCCCCATTTCCCCACCGATGTTGCTGTAATTTAAATATCCGGTTTCGTGGTGAAATTATCAATACAGGCATATGTTTCTACCTATACCCATAGAAAGGTCCCGTTTAATTTCCTCTATATTAAAGTGCCTAGCCCAGTTTTCCAACCTCAGTGTCTGCAAAGATACATTTACTTGTATTGGTAATATTTTCCTAGTGGGGTACAGTGGAGTCGGTTTAAAGCATAGGTTTGTTGTCGAAGTCTAACAAAAAAATAGACTCGGAGTCCCGTTTGGTTCCCTACTTCGTTCCCTACTTTGGTTCTGGGACGATGTCCTGAATTCGAATTCACCCCGCAGATGCAGTTTGTAGTGTAATAGCACCAAAAATTGTCGACTTCGCCGATATTTGTGTTATTTTCTTTTTAAATAATGGTGGCTAAGAACTTTTAACGATTAACGTAAATTTGGGTACCTTTATATAGCGGCTAACAATTTAAAAGGTCTTAATTACAGAAAAAAAAAAATTGGTTTGTCTATATATAGTTTTCCGCGACAATACTTTGAACTAAGAAATAATTTTCACATTTGCATTTTTCCCTTTTAACTGACTGGCTCAACTTAGGGAAAGACAAACAAAACAACAACAAACACGTAAGCAACAACAACAAAAAACTACAAAACTTGCGGTTTGTTGTTGATGTTGATAAAGGTTAACCGTCGTATGTCTATCTTAGTGTCGTTGCATTTCCGTTGTTGTCTTTGGCCTCTGATGTTGTGTCAGCCAGGTCCCGTCCACCCAAACAACACTTTTGGGGTTCTTTGTTTAGTTCATCTTTTGTGTGTGTGTGAGTGTGGAGTGTAAAAAAGCGTCGGATGTGTCCCCTGACTCTTAGAAGTGTTTTGGGCTGGGTTAAATGTCGAATTTTCCGTTGTTGCATTGCGGAGGTGTCAGGCAAACAATTACCAAGGATGGGAGTTTGTTCGTTAACCACAACAACGTAACGGTGTTTTGATATTCAAAGAAATGTTTTTTTCGGAGAGACGAGAAGTAGACATTTCAGACTAAGTGAATGTGTGTGGTTGTGTATGAGAATATCCCTTGCCACATTTGAATTGAGGACCAACTTCCGGTGCCAATGTCAGTCAGCCAGTATGCTGTGTAAGCTGCAAATGAGCGAGAGGGAGCGTAAAACATCAACATCGTTTGCTGTTTGCATAAACTTTTCTTGTGGTTTGTCGCCTCTATTTTTTTTGTTATTTTATTGTTGCATATAATTAGGCGTTGCACTAACATAATCACCATTACTTGGTTTGATACGGTGCTGAGCAGTGCGGTGGTGGTGAGTTTTGTGTTTGAATTGCTAAACGAAAAAATACCGGTTTTATTGTTATGGTAGCACAATGTTGGTTTTTCTAATGATGTTGTTACCGTTGTCGTTAGGTTTAGGATTAGAGACTTAATTGTCAAGGTATTTCAATGAATGCAACAAAAGGTCGGTATAGACGTCTGCAAGTGTCAAACGTGAAATGAGGCAATTTTTTAATAAGATTAACGTTAAAACGTTAGTATGCAATTTTAATTGGAAGTGGTATTTTTCAATATTTAAAGGACGATATAAATATGTTGAGGAAATGGAACTAACTTTTACAACAAATATTAAAATAATAAAAATAATTATAAAATAATATTTGACGTAGGGGATCTCAATTGTGGACATTGATCTTCCCGCGGTGTCACCTGGGGTAGCTATTTTTATCTCCCGTTGAAATAGTGAGCTGATATGTGCCGGGAGTTCACACATGAGAACCATAAACGAAAAATAAAGCCAAACACGCCAAATGTTGACGTCTCCCGCTAACGCATAAAGGACCACTATCTGCGAATCTGCACTTGAAATGTGCGCAGTTTTCGCTTTGGCGGATGTACTCAAGAAGTACAAAGCCGATATTATTGCCTTAGAGGAAATGGAATGGGAAGGGACTGGCGTACATAAATCAGATGCCTACGCACTGTTTATAGAAGTCATGAAACGAGACATGAATTTGGCTGCGGATTTACCGTCAACAGTAGAATAAAATACCTCGTTTCCAGATCCACTTTAGTAGATGAGCGAATAATCCATATAAAAGCGAAGTCCTTCAACGTCTGCCTTATTTGTGCCCATGCTCCGACGGAAAGCAATGATGAACATACATATTTTACGAACGCCTAGAAACAGCATAAGTCCGCTGCCGTGGCCATGACATTAAAATTCTGCTAGGAGATTTTAATGCCAATATCGGAAGGGAACATATTTTTGGCCCTACCGTTGGAAAATTCAGACTTCAGCAAAAAACATGGTAGCAGCACCAGATTCAAGCATTTCAATATACACAAGGCCATCTGGATTTCTCCCGATCAGTGTTTTATGTTCCATTGATCCGAGGAGCGAATATCGATTCGGGCCATTACCTTGTAACAGCCAAGGTTCGCACTCGTCTCTAATGTAACTCGGAAACTTGGCGTCGGAAAGCTGCAAACACAACAGGTAGTAGAAGCCTACTCCGCTCAACTTACCCACTTGCTAGTTGATAGCACTTCTTGTCACTTCACTTCAAAGCAACACTTGGGTACCAAAGATTACCACCAAGAAACCCATGGTACGATCAGGAGTTTCGTAATGATTCTCAGGCGAAAACGCAGCGTATAGGGCAATCCTGCAAACAGTAGCAACACGCAATGCGAGGGAGAAAAGGAGAGAGGATAAATGTAGTTTTAGAAAAAAGAAAGAAGAACAATAAAACGTGATCGGGAGCAAATCGAGGTGTACAGGAGTCAGAATGAAGTCCGGAAATTTTACCAACGAGTATAAGACCAAACCGACGGGCACATCCACCCATAGGGATGAAGAAGGTAGCCTGGTGACAGACACAGACAGCGTGTTGAGGATCTGGAAGGAGTATTTTGCAAAGCTTCTGGTATAAAATTAACAGTGAAGAGGATTCCCAAGAACCAATTAGAGATGACGGCATGGATTTTATACTACCTAGCCAAGAAAACAGCTGGTGCCGAACTATTCAAGACCGGTGGTCAGACGCTGATCAGGCGCATGCCCCAACTGATTATTACAATTTGGCTAGAAGAAGGCATAGCCAATGATTTGCAATCCGGCTTCAGACCTGGCAAATCCACCATTGGCCAGATTTTTACACAGCGTCAAATCTTGAAAAATACATCGGCACATTCCACCTTTTCGACAACTGCAAAGCCGCATTCGGCAGCCCAATCCATTAAAAGGCGTTCAAATCTATGCCTGCGTTCGATTATGCAGGATAACATTAACTGGAATAAGGACAGCAGTTAAAGTTGGAAAGACTTGGATCCCTTTAATACATAACGAGGACTCAGACAAGGTGACATTTTGTCATGTGACCTTTTTAACATCCAGCTGGAAAAGTTCATACGAGATGAAAATGTGAACAGAAATGACATTTTGTACAAACTACACATGTTACATGCCTACGGCGACGACATCGACATAAGGCGTCGAACATTGCGAGCGGTAACAGCCACCTTTGAATAAATTGAAAAGGAGTCTGTTAAAGTGGGTCTGACAGTAAATGGCGAGAAGACCAAGCTGATGGTATCAACGCGCAAGACATCCAACAGATTCGGATCAACTGTCGAACATTGAAAGTACAGCTTCGAGGTAATCAAAGATTTTATATACCTCGGTACCGCAATAAATAAAACTAATGACATCAGTTTTGATATTCGGAGAATGATAGTGTTGGTCAACAGATGTTACTGAGATCTGAGTAAACAAGTTGCTAACCGATGCTACTATGGTCTGAGTAAGCAATTTAAAAACAAGGCCACATCTCGCCAGACCAAACTCTCACTCTATAAGACGCTGATACTACCCGTGCTGTTATATGGATCTGAAGCATGGGTACCTGCCCAAGAAGATGAGGCAGCCATAGGAATGTCCGAGAGAAAAATTCTCCGAAAGATCTATGGGCCGATCTGCGTTGACGGTGAATATCGTGAGCTACACCATGAGCTATACCATCTATTCTCGGACATAGACATGGTCAGACGTACCGAACTGCAGCGATTACGTTGGCTAGGTCATGTTGTGAGAATGGATTAGGATGCCCTAGCATCCTGTGAAAAATTACAAAATTTGTATTCTATAGCATATATATTTACCACTGAAGGACATAGACCCGAGAAGTTGATATTATATCCAAGAGGAGTGATTGATACGAATTATATTGTCGTATGTACTCGTATGTGGGAGTTATAACTAAATATTTACAGGTAACTCCGTATTCATATATTATTTAGTAACCCATTATCACTCTAGAGAGCGGAACTATAGCGCTGATCGCTTTGAAATGTTCCATGAGGTTCCGGGTATGGTCAAGAACTACGCCTATAATTTTCTGTGATGATCAGATAATAATTTTGGAATGAAGTGGACCGAAAACTTAATTTTTTGTGTTATTTTCGAGTCGATCTATGGACCACAAATGAAAGCCGAACTTCACAACACAACCCACGGTGAAGGTAATCTGGACAATAGCTGTACTGAATACTCGTAATATTCGGAGAATATGTCAGTGTGAGGAAGAGGTGCTGTTTACCTCTAATCGGGCAAGAGGGTGCAAATATCACGAAATATTGCCCAGGCTCGGAATAAACATCCGCAGAAAATTTGAGTTCCGTGGTAGTTGTGTAGGGTATCGTATGGTCGGCCCCGTCCGACTATACTGCTCCGCTCACTGGTTTACAATAAAATCAGTGTCTTACACTCAAATGGAAGGCTGTGTCTTGTGTCTTTTTAAATTTTAGTACAGAAGAGCTGCGGATGTCTGTATATTTTACAATGATCTTTTAAATTTGAAAAACCGCCTGGATATTTTTTAAGCTCGGTTTATGGAAAAATATTTACATATTGCTCTCATACATAAGTTTGTTTGGTTTCATTTGTATGTAATCGAGCATCTCATTGATGTAATAAAACCAAAAATTATCAATATGGGCCCAAGTTTCTGGCTACCCCCATATACTGCTACTGTTCCTCCATTATTCATGTTACCGGGTACCCCCATGTAACTGTTCCTCCATTTGTCAGTTTTTTTTTTTTGCGGTTTTGGACACGTTTTTCAACCGAATGGGCTTTATTATTTGATTTGATTTTTCAGCTTTGGATGGGGGTCATATCTTCCCAACGAAAATTTTCAATATCAATTTACGAGGGAAACACAGTTCGGGAAAAAAATCTATATAGGTCCAAGTTTTGATATAGCACCGCCCCTAATGCACGGTATGGTACTACGTATTTCAAAACGCTGACACTTTGTGGGAGAGATATAAGGAGGGAGGGCTATCTTTGAACTTGTTTCAGGTTTGATAAAAATACTACGATGTGAATAGTTTGATTCAAATCGGATTCTTGACTTACAAATTTTCAAAATCTTGAACTTTAAGCCCCATCTTCAAATATTGTACAATCATGGTTAATATTGTAGGTTGTACAAAGACATCTCCTATAAAATTGTTGTTTATGGAAATAATGAGAATGAATGATATTAAAGGAGTGTCTAACGTCACAAACCACAATATGATGTTAGACACTCCCATAAATCGTCTACGAATTTCAAGCCTAGAACTTCACCTTGTGTTGATTCATGCTATTTCAATTATTATTTTTTTATTGTTTATTATTAAAAAAAAAAACAAAATTCCATTTAGCTTCCGCTAATAAAAAGTTCACAATCAAATTATTTAAATAGCATTGACATTGTGTAAGAAAGCGTTTTTGTTTTGCCAATTGCTTAGCTATACCCTCAAATTGCTGATAGTGTTGCTGTTGCAATCACTGTTGATGTTGCTGTCACTCAGCTATTCCCCTACCTCAGGCCAATAGTTTCGATTAAATCTTTCGTTTATTTTTGTTTTTAATTTTCAATTAACAAACATTTTTTTTGTAAACTTTAATAAAAAAATAAGCAAAACAAAAAACAATCAATCTAAATGATGAAGAGAGACACAAATCTAACGAGAAAAAATTGTTAAAACAAGTATTTAGCAACAAAATGAAAAAAATAAATATTTAAATAAATAACATGAACAAAAAAATTAAATCGCCGATTAACAGCCACGATAACAATGAAACAAACGTCACTTATGCAAGACAGCGATGAAGTTCGCGACGACAAAGACGTCAACAAACCAACCAACGAACGAACATCTGCTGCTTTGGGGATTATATTCATTGTTTTCTCGAAAAAGCAGTAATCCCAACGAACGAACAGAAAAAATATATTTCAAAATATTTATTCCCGACAAAAGATCTCGCGTTCCTGTTCACTTTTTGTGTGTTTGTGTGTTTGCTTTATTGCCAAAGATGCGGCCACCAGTTTACCTTGAACGAGGGATATTGCAAACTGTTGCTTCTGTTCGGTATTATCGTGTCATTTAACTGTCAACATAACTGGCATTATAACACTTCATGCCACCATCACCACCACTGGATAACCACCGGGACAGTTAGCCAACCAATCAACGAACCACCTGCATCATCCTCATAATCGTTAATGGTGGCTACTTGTTGTCACGTTTTGTTATACCCTACAAACAATTGAACAAAATGTGTATTTCGTTTTGCTTGTAGTTATTGGAATCGAATGGATGAGCTAATTAAAAAGGAACAATAAAATATTTGCAATTGACATTCAACTTGGAATTTATGTTTGCACATTGTTGTATTAAACCAAACAAGCAAAGTTTGATCTTCAAAATGCAATGTCAAACAAGTGAAAAATCCAGTTATGTTCGGCCAGACCTAAATGTTTATATCTTCCACCATAGGTATACTGACAGTTACTTACAATAAAGTTTCTAAGATATTTCGAGCTATACTACACATTAGTTAATGATTTTAAAATGTGTATATAAAACCAGTAAGGAAAGTAGTAAAGTCGGACTGGGCCGACTATATGATATCCATCACCACTTTGGGTATATTGTACATATGTATCCTAACAGCAGATACTAATTTATATTACTTCAGTTCGTTATGTCAATCAGCCTAGCTATGGATCTCTTCATGAAGCTTAGCAACATCATTCTAGACTTAATTCAGCACCTAATACCAAAATTCGTGCAAATCGAAAGATATATAGGAACTTTGGTGCACCAATTCCACAAAATCGGACGGAAATATATATGGGAGCTATATCTAAATCTGAACCTATTTTCACAAATCTTAGCACAAGTTATTCCAGCCTTAATTTCGTGTAAATCGAATGATTTTCAGAGTCTTTGGTGTACCAATTACCTTAAATCGGATGAATATATATATATATATATATCTAAATCTGAACCGAAATATTGCGCACATCATTCTAGACTTAATTCAGTACGCTATACAAAAATTCGTGCAAATCAAAAGATTTCCAGGGACTTTGTGGACTATTTACCTAAAATCGGGCGAAGCTATATATGGGAGCTATATCTAAATCTATACCGATTTTTACGAAACATCATTCTAAACTTAATTTAGTACGCTATGCCAAATTTCGTACAACTCGAAAGATGTATAGGGAATTAGGTACACAATTTACCTTAAACCGACGAAGATATATATGGGAGCAATATCTAAATCTGAACCGATTATCACGAAACTTGGCATACATAATTCTAGACCTTATTCATTACGCTGTGCCAAATTTCGTGCAAATCGAAAGATATATAGGGACTTTGGTACACAATTTACCTTAAATCATAGGAAGATATATATGGGAGCTATATCTAAATCTGAACCGATTTTCACGAAACTTGGCATACGTCATTCTAGACCTTATTCATTACGCTCTGCCAAATTTCGTGCAAATCCAATGATATATAGGACCTTTGGTACACAATTTACCATAAATCGGACGAAACTATATATGGGAGCTATATCTAAATCTGAACCGATTTTCACGACACTTTGCTCACATCATTCCAGATCTTATTTATTACGCTGTGCCAAATTTCCTACAAATCGTATGATATATAGGGACTTTGGTACACCATTAACCTTAAATCGGACGAAAATATATATAGGAGCTATGTCTAAATCTGAACCGATTTTTCCCAATTTCAATAGGGTTCGTCCTTGGGCCGAACAAATCAGATGTGCCAAATTTTATTCAATTCGGATCATAAATGCGACCTGTACTTTGTTTACAATTTAACATGGACAGACAGACGGACGGACGGACATGCATATATCGACTCAGAATGTGATTCTATGCATATTCTCAAAAAGAACCATGGGTCTATCTCGATTATTTTTGCCTGTTACAAACAACCTCGTTAGCGAATGTAGAAAATATTTCAAAATGTATTAACATATTAGTTTATTTTCAGTAGTACGAATTTCTAAAACCTCCTTCTTACCACAAACCTACACCCCCATAGTGATCCTAAATCCAAGTTTCAGGATTCCAACTCTATCGTTTCACTCACAATTAAAATTGTACCAAATTTAGTACACAGTAGTACGAATTTCCTACATACCCCAATTCTACACCTCCACAGTGATCATATATCAAAATTTCAGGATTCCAACTCTATCGGTTCACCCACAATTCAAATTGTACTAAATTTAGTACATAGTAGTACCAATTTCCACATCTTCCTCCATATCCCAATCCTACACTTCCACAGTGTTCATAAATCAAAATTTCAGGATTCCAACTCTTTCGGTTCACCCAAAAATCAAATCGTACTAAATTTAGTACATAGTAGTACCAATTTCCATACATACATACCCCAATCCTACACCAACACAGTGATCCCAAATCCAAGTTTCAGGATTCCAACTCTATCGGTTAACTCACAATTCAAATTGTGCCTAATTTGCTACACATTAGTACACATTTCTAAAACTTCCTACATATCTCACACACACCTAAACAGTGATCCTGACTCCAAATTTCATGATTCTAGCTCTATTGGTTCACCTAAAATTCAAATTGTACCAAATTTAGTACAATTTAGTACCCATAAGTATTATTTTCTTAAACTGAATCCTGACCCCAATCCCACACCCCTACAGTGATCCTGACTCCAAATTTCATTGTTACCGCTCTATAGGATAACCCAAATCCTGAACGGATTTAGTACGATTTACTACGTTTCGTACACATAAGTAACAAATTTCTAAAACTACGTTCATATCCCAATCTAACACTCCGACCGTAATTTTAATTTCAAATTCCATGATTCCAGCTCGATTTGTATCTCCAAATTAAATTTGTACCAAATATAGTACCATATAGTATTTTTCGTACACATGAGTACACGCTTTCAAAACCATCTCCTTAAATGGACCCTACTTCTCAACCTGAATTCACACTCCAAATTTTAAGTTTTCAACCCTATCCGTTCACATGCCATAGAATTGTACCAAATTTTGGTACATTTTCGTACTTTTCGGATAGTTATAGTTCGAATTTCCAAAAACCCTTTGGTACATGTATCCTACACTCCATCAACGACCACCAAATCAAATTTCAGTGTTCTAGCTCCACCAGTTCGCCAAATACAAATGGCGGCACATTTAGTACTTTTCGTACCGTTCTAGTACGAATTTCAAAAAACCCAGCCTTATCTGTCACATTTGGACCAAGTGTGACCCTCACCCAAAATTTCAAGATTCTAGCTTCAGCCGTTTCGTCTGATAGACGAGTTCAGTTAGATTAATGTTAAAAAAATATGATTACCTAACGTTTTATGAGGCTATACGAAAACGGGGATCAATATTGATCATTTTGGTTAGTGAAATTTGACAGCCAATGAGAATACAAATCACAGCATATTCGGCTGAAAAATTTATCCTAATTTCCCAGAATACCGACTTGGGTCAATATTAATCATTATACCTTTCACCACTCTGTGGTACAGGGTATTATGTCTTTGTGGATCTGTTTGTAACAGACAAAAGGAAAAGAGATGGACACTATTAGATATAGCTCCCATATATATTTTCGTCTGATATAGGCAACAAAGTCCCTATATATCTTTCGATTTGCACGAAATTTGGCATAGAGTACTGAATTTGGTCCAGAATGATGTGTGCTAAGTTTCGGTTCAGATTTTGATATAGCTCTCATATATATTTTCTTCCCATTTTATGTAAATGGTGCACCAAAGTCCCTATATATCTTATGGTGGTGCACCAAAGTCCCTATATTATCTTAAGTCTAGAATGATGAATGATTATGAACCTGAAAATCGGTTCTTATTTTAATATAGCTCACATATATATTTTTGTCCGATTTTATGTAAATGTTGCACCAAAACTCCTATATATATTTCGATTTCCAGCAAATTTGGCATAGCGTACTGAATTGAGTCTAGAATGAGGTGTGTTAAGTTTCGAGAATATCGACTCAGATTTAGATATAGGTCCCACATATAAATTTTATATTTTATATACGCTGTGCAAAATTTTGTCTCAATCGGGCAAATTTTAGGAGTTTGGTACATCATTCATATAAAATGGAGTCATTTAATTTCAATAGACGGACATGGATAAATCGTCTCAGAATTCTATAGATATTCTCAAAAGGAACCATGTGTCTATTTCGTTTCCTTTTGCCTGTTACAAACATATGCACAAAGACATAATACCCTGCGCCACATTAATCTGTAGCACCTGGTGTAGTGAAGAAGGGTATTCTGCTAATTCCGATAATTTTTATTTCATATCATTCATAAAAATATTTAACAGTAATACATTTTAAACGTCTTCCCTATATAAAGTTATGTTTATTTTGGAATTTTTAAAAAAATATTCATAATGTTATTTGAAGAAAATTAAAGTAATCGTAAATTTAAGTAAACAATGCTGAGAAGTTGAAATATCTTGTGTGGCATTTGACTGACTAAGAATTTTGAAAAGACAAAAACGAAAAAAAACTCATCGATCATTTTTCATAGACAATGGTGATGAGCCATCCAGACAGCCATCAGTGCTATTTTATTTGTGGATGGGGGATAAAGGTTGGTCGTGGTACAGTGTTTAATGCGATAAATTAAGCTATATCGAAATGAAAAGAACAAAAAAAAAAAAAAATAATAATAATAATAAAATAAATAAATAAATTAGTTAATAAATAATGATACAAAATTACCCACATTTCAAAACGATAATGCTGGTGTCCCCTAAAATAAATATTATTAAATTATCCCAAAGAATATGCAAGGCGATTTGTGAGTCACATACGTAAACGAGGTATATTCGGAAAATATCGTTGTTCCTCGATAGCCTCACGAACTCTTTCTTTAAGGTCTTAAATTGATGTGGCTCCTAAAGAGGAAACCGTTACGTGCTAAATCACAAAGTCATGGTGGCCAGAGATACGAAATGCCTGAAACTTTCCTTGCTTGAGTTGCACTTAGAGCTGAAAAATCCATTGTCCTGTCACACTTGACAGTGGTACCTTAAAGATGGGCACGCTTCTATAATTCTTGTGTTTCCTGAGGTGTATATTAGTCTCATTAGGCAATATTTATACCCTTCACTACACTGTGGTACAGGGTATTATGTCTTTGTGCATATGTTTGGTAACAGGCAAAACGAAACGAGATAGGCACAAGGTTCCTTTTGACAATATGCATATAATCACTTTTTAAGTCGATTTATGCATGTCCGTTCGTCTGTTCATGTTAAATTGTAAACATAGTGCAGGTCGCATTTATGATCCGCATTGATGAAATTTGGCACAGCTCGTCTATTTGGCCCAAGGACGAACCCTATTGAAATTGGAAAAATCGGTTCAGATTTAGATTTAGCTCCCATATATATTTTTGTCCGATTTAATGTAAATGGTGTACCAAAGTAGCTATATATCTTCCGAGTTTTGAAATGATGTATATAAAATATGTTCGACCGATTTAAAGGAAAATGGTTCACCAAAGTCCCTATATAGCTGTTGATTTGCACAAAATTTGGCATAGCGTACTGAATTGATACTAGAATGTTGTGTTAAGCCGATTGATACAAAATTTTGCACAACAGTTTTGTTGGAATCGGTCCAGATTTAGATATAGTTCCAAAATATGTCCATTAGGAACAAAACGTACATAAATTAGTCTAACATAAACTATAACAAGTTTCGTTGAAATCCGTTCATATTTTCATCCGATTTGCTTTAAATCGATTTACATATTTTTGTCCCATTGTAACAAACGAATGGCATGTTTATGGATTGATCTAAGTCGATTCACATTTAGATAAAGGTAACATATTTTAGTTGATCCAATTTCATGTTAATGACCCTTCTGTTAGGATGCATCTTTTGGTGAATAAATGGACAGTGGTGAAGGGTATCATATAGTCTGCCCCGTCCGACTTTAATACTTTCCTTACTGGATTTTTTCAATGGATTTCTCATTCATTTTCATTAACTTATACATATTTCCGAAAAAAGGTTTTTTACTCACCAGGAATCCGATATGCCAAATTATAGCCACTTCGATGAGAAAATTCAGTTAAACCGATAATAATACTGAAAATGGGGCGGAGCCTTTCTATGGGGACCATGAAAAAACATACAATTCTTAAATCGGGCCGACTTGGGTTCTTTAGCGTATCATTTGTATGAAATCAAGCAAAATTATCTCTGGGAGCAATGAGAGGATATATTAACATCTGAACATATTTTTCAAAAAACTTAACACACGTCATTCTAGACGTAATACAACACGCTGTGCAAATTTCATATATATGGAAGAAAATACATGTCTTCGGTTCACCGGAAAGAAATATATGTGGGAGTTATATCTAAATTTCAACCGATTTTAACACACATCATTCTAAACTCAATAGACTCTGCCAATTTTCGTGTAAATCGAAAGCATTGGGGCATAATTTTAATGAAATCGGACGAAAATACATATGGGACCTATATCTAAATCTGTACCGATTTTAACGAAACTTTGCACACCTCATTATGAACTTGATAGGGCATGGTATTCCAAATTTCTTAACCTCAATCGAACAAACATTGAGAGTTTACATAAAACAAAAATCTGAATCTGAACCGTGTAAATCGAAAGAAAAATAGGGTCTTCAGTGCTCCGTTTCCTTAAAATCGTACGAAAATATATATGGGAGCTATATTGAAATCTGTACCAATTTATACAAAATTTCGAATCGGACAAACCTATATATGCGAGCTATATCCAAATCTCAACCGATTTTCGTCAAATTCAACATACAGAATAACCTGTACCACTGTCTTGTGAACGGTATCTTTATCATTATCTGAGTTATACCAAAACGTAAACCGATACTTAAATTTTTTGGTATGAAGATGTGGCACCCAATGGGAACCAAGAAAACCAAATTAGGGCTACTACTACTATGGGTAGCGGTACTGATAATTTTGTGTAGGAAAATTTGTCACCCAACGATAACCTAGAAAATCAACCATTATGTGGCGAAACTCTGGAACTTGGGCCAAATGTTGCTAATCTGATCAAGAGGTGTTACAAACTGAATGACAAATTTAGTCTATCCTCCATCTTTTGGTGACGTCTATTAAGTTTTCTTGAGATATGCTTATATTTAAATATATTAGGTTGGTGCGTATGAAATATCGGATTCTTAAGTGATTATATAAAAGGGTATATCTTTCTTCAAAAGCTGTTTATTCAATCAAAGTATGCTCCATTCGCTTCAATACTCGTCTCCCAACGAAATTAAAAAAAAAAACAGTGAGAGGAGCAGTATAGTCGAACGGGGCCGACCATACGATACCCTACACAACTAAAACGGAACTCAAATTTTCTGCGGATGTATATTCCGAGCCTGGGCAATAATTCGTGATATTTGCACCCCTTGCCCGATTAGTGGTAAACAGAAACTCTTCCTCAAACTGACATATTTTCCGAATATTACGAGTATTCAGTACAGCTATTGTCCAGATTCCCTTCACCGTGGGTTGTGTTGTGATGTTCGGCTTTAATTTGTGGTCTATAGATCGACCCGATAATAACACAAAAAAATCAAGTTTTCGGTCCACTTCAAAATTATTATCTGATCATCACCGAAAATTATAGGCGTTGTCCTTGACCATAACTGGAACCTCATGGAACATTTCAAAGCGATCAGCGCTATAGTTCCGCTCTCTAGAGTTATAATGGGTTACTAAATAATATACGAATACGGAAATACCTGTAAATATTTAGGTGTAACCCCCACATCCGAGCACATACAACAATATAATTGGTATTAATTTAAAAGTCAACCACTCCTCTTGGATATAATATAAACTTTTCGGGTCTATGTCCTTCAGGGGTAAATATATACGCTATAGAATACAAATTTTGTCATTTTTCACACAAAAGTCAGGGTCCATTTGACCCACTAAATATTGACCGATCTTTATGAAAACAGGCATGCTTATTCTTTGGCCTGATCCCCTTTTCGATGTTTGGGCCATAATTGCGGCCTCTGGAGCGACCAGAAAAACCGACAAAAATTTAGTATTTGGTCCATTTCATCCCCTAAATATTAATCGATCTTTCCCGAAAACAATAGGGGTCTTCATTGGCCAAAACCCATCGTACTGTGGCCTGTATCGTGTTTACAAATTATAATGGACAGACGGACGGATACACATGTCTAGATCGACTTAGCTAGTCGAGATATGACGATCGGTATACTTAAAGGTGGGTCTAGGACCAATATTTCGCGGCGTTACAAACTTTTGGGGCTGCACAAAGCTATAATACCCTGACAACATAGTTGTGTAGGGTATAATTAAACTCTGATATCGAGTTTTTATGCTGTCTTCATTTTCATAGTGTTTGCCCCTTAAAAACAGCACTAAATGCTTCAAAAAATTAAAATCGGTCATCAAGAGATCCGGTGAATATGGTGGATGCTGCAAAATGTCATATTCCAGTTCGTTCAGTTTCGCAATTGTTTTATTTTGCTCTGTCAGAGCGTGCGGTACCCACTTGCCCATCTTCTTAACCTTGCCAATCTCAGAAAGGTGTCTCAATATCGTTGTACGATGAACTTTCATCCTGATAGCAAGTTCCCTCGTGGATACAGCTGGATCCATTTCCACTACAGCCTTCAGGCCACCATTCTTTACAGAAGTGAAAAATCGCCATTCCGAAAATTTTCGAACTTACCGATCGTATTCTCCCCAAACTCTTGGTTTATGTTGCCTGCAGCCTTTGCAGAACTATTACCAAGTTTTAACTCATATAAGAAAATTCTTGTTCGATTTCATGTAAATTGTTCACCACATATCCAAAGTTTGTTCGGTTGAGACATCATTTGACCAAGCGTAAATAATTATATCTAATCAGATTGGTATACAGCTCCTATATACTTTTCTCCCGATTTCATTTAAATGATGTACCAAATGCCCCCAAAATATTTCTATATATAATCACACTTTTGCTAGTACTACTCACTTATAGTACCAATGACTGATAGCTGTTTTGGAATGTGTGAATGAACATCAAACACGAGCAATAATGATACTGGCAACAATGCTGCTGATATTATCAGCGTCTGCGTTTGCATCATTAGGCACAGGGTTTAGTTAACGTTGACGTCAACATCAACGTCAGCAGCGATCCAAAGCCAAACCTAGTTTTTCCCCTTTTTTTCAAACAAACAAACAGAAAAAAAATCATTTGATTTGTTTCTTTGACTGGTTCAACCTCTCCTCTTTCATCACCATGAATGATGAACTGAAGTTAGTTAGTAAAGACATTATGAATATAAAAGAGGGTATTAAAGAGATAATGCGATGGCGATGATGATGATGGGGATGGTGGTGGCATCTTGTCGATATACTTTTTGGTATTGCCAATCCCAAACTGCGGCAAACATGCATAAGCTGAACTGAGCATAGGGAAGAGTACGTTCATACACAAATGCCAAAAAAAGAAAAAAACAATAAATATATAAAAAAATTAAAAAAAAAACACAAAAACAAAATTTCGGCAATCTAAGACAATCAATTTTATTTAATTTGTTTTCTTTTGAGGCAAAAAATAATCACAGACGATTTCGGGAGACGAATTGCCGCCGCCGCCGACATCATCATCATCATCATCGTCGTCATCCCCATCAACCGCATTACAGCCACCATCACTTTTTTGTGAATAAAACTTTATAGAAATATTTGAAAAACTTTAGTCACTGCATACAGCTCAAGTTGTTAATCACAGCGTAAAGTTAGTTCGGCTATAAAGCTTCGCAATTGTTACTAGCTTGTAGCGAAGGATCCTGCTCACTGTCACAACGACAGCCATAAAACATTTATTGTTTGGCCAAACAAGGATTACAAAGTGTTCAAGTGCAGTGAATCGAATTGAAAAAATTTAAAAAATAAAATGAAATTTCATTTGGTAATTAAATGATATATTTAAACATATAAATATAAACTGTAATGCAATGAAAGAAAAATAAAAAAATTATGAACTTTAAATTTTTTCAAATATTGAAAATCAAAAATATATTTTGTTAAGAATTAGTGATATTAAAGTGATAAGCGAATGTGAAATAAATATAAGTGACGTAGGGTTTTAAAAGGATATTTACCTTCGACTGAGAACCCATTCGTAATTTACCTTCGACTGAGAACGAATCAAATCGCAGCAGTTACATAGATATAAGGGTTTATGAGCAAAGGACGTGTAAAAGGACCAATATACACTAATACCAATATCTACTCTGCCTGGGACCCACCTAAACTCGTACGGGCTACATGTTTGCGGATTGTTTGAATGCCAAAAAACACGTTTTGTTGTACAAAAAATTGCAATTTGGATAATATAACTTAAATCTAATGTGAATAACTATAATAACTATATACAAATCTGGACCGAAACTGGCTAATTTGCATAGGACTTACATTTGGGTGGAGTAAACTTAAAGTGCATAAAGGCCGGTATATTTTAATGTAATATTTGTAAAGGACATTCAAGATGTGGATTTGTTAAACTACTCTTTCTAGTCGTTGATTTTAAATGGACTTGACAGGTGTAAAAGCTTTAAAAGTGGGGGTTTTTAAAGAAGCCAAGGGCTTTAAATTGATTTTAGAATATTTGTAAATGTCCTTCAAGGTCGATTTATTTAAAGACTATTTTTGAAAGTCCTTCAAAGCTGGAATTTTTTAAATACTATTTTCTTTTATTCTTTTTAGAACATTTATCCTTTCAGGCGATGCCTTTTTAAAGAAACATTTTTAAAAGTCCTTCAGAGCGTGGATTTAAAAAAAAATTAATAGTCCTTTAAGACGTTGATGTTTTGTTTAATATTGTTAATAATCTTTCAAGGCGTAGACTTTGTAAAAGAATGATTTTCTATTAGTCTACTAAGCGTGGATTTTTTAAACAATACTTTTAATAGACCTTTTGGAACCGTGTACTTTAAAAAACATTTCTAACAGTTCCTTTGAAAACGTGGACTTTAAAACAAAAACATTTCTAATATTCCTTTTGAAGGCGTCTACTTAAAAAAAATTTAATAGATCTTTTTAATGCATGGATTTGGTAAAAAAACATTTTTAATTGTCCTTTTGATTATCATTTTAATGGCCCTTCGTGGCTTGGATTTTTTAAATATTATTTTAATAGTCCTTCATGGCGTGGAATTTTTAAAAAAATATATATTTTCAATAGTCTCTTTGAAGGAGTGAATTTTTTGAAATATATTGCAATATTCATTTAAGGCGTGGATTTTCGGGACGTGGATTTATTTATTTATTTAAAGATTTTTTTTTTAAATAGACTTTCAGGACGTGGATTTATTTA
Source organism: Musca vetustissima (assembly GCF_032173495.1). Classification (NCBI taxonomy): domain Eukaryota; kingdom Metazoa; phylum Arthropoda; class Insecta; order Diptera; family Muscidae; genus Musca; species Musca vetustissima. The sequence continues at coordinate 7,945 of NW_026880940.1, read as the reverse complement.
TTTAAAGAATATTTGTAAATAGACTTTCAGGACGTTCATTGATTAAAACCAGTGAGCGGAGCAGTATAGTTGGACATGGACAATATTTTGCGATATTTGACCGACTCGAGGTCAACAAATATTACTAATATTCAGTACAACACTTCTAATTACTTGTCTATATTCCGTGGGTTGTGTTGTAATGTTCGGCTTTCAATTGTGGCATATAGAAACATCCGCTAAATCGCTTAACCGATCTTTATCAAAACTGGCATGCTTATTCTTTGACCCGATCTTCTTCTCCATGTAAAAATGTTCAGGCCATAATTGCGGCCTTTCGAGCGACCTGAAAATCAGACAAAAATAAAGTTTTTGGTCCATTTCATCCCCTAAATATTAACCGATCTTTACCAAAACCAATAGGGGTCTTCATTGGCCAGAACTCATTCTTCATGCAAAATTTCGTAAAGATTGTTCTGTAACTGTGGCCTGTATCGTGTTTACAAATTATAATGGACAGCTGGACGGACGGACGAACACACATGTCTACATTGGCTCAGCTAGTCGAAATATGACTATTGGTATACTTAAAGGTGGGTCTAGGACCCACATTTAGTAGGGCGCACAAAGCTATAATACCCTGACAACATAGTTGTGTAAGGTATCAAAATTAATAGTTCTTCAAGGCGTAGATATAGTAAAACAATATTTTTAATTGTTCTGCAAGTCGGATGTTTTAGAAGTATATTTTTAATACTTCTTAACTCGTGGAGTGAATATTTTAAATTAATATTTTTAACAGTCCTTCATGGCGTAGATTTTTAAAAAGAATATATTTTAATATTCCTGCAAGGCGTGGATTTTTTTAAAGCATATTTTTTAATAGCTTTTAAAGGCGTAGAGTTTTTAAAAGGATATTTTTTAATAGTCCTGTAAAGCGTTGCTTATTTAAAGAAAATTTATTAATAGTCCCTCAAGACATGGATTTATTGTCAGGGTATTATAGCTTTGTGCAGCCCCAAAAGTTTGTAACGCCGCGAAATATTGGTCCTAGACCCACCTTTAAGTATACCGATCGTCATATATCGACTAGCTGAGTCGATCTAGACATGTGTGTCCGTCCGTAGGTATGTCCATTATAATTTGTAAACACGATACTGGCCACAGTTATGGACCAATCTTCACGAAATTTTGCATGTAGGATGGGTTCTGGCCAATGAAGACCCCTTTTGTTTTTGGGAAAAATCGGTTAATATTTAGGGGATGAAACGGACCAAATACTAATTTTTTTGTCGGGTTTTCTGGTCGCTCCAGAAAATGGGCCGAACATCGTGAAATGTTGCATGGAGAAGGGGATCAGACCAAAGAAAAAGCATGCCTGTTTTGATAAAGATCGGTCGATATTTAGCGGGTCAAATGAACCCATACTTTTGTATGAAATATTACAAAATTTGTATTCTATAGCATATATATTTACCACTGAAGGACATGGTCCCGAGAAGTTGATATTATATCATAGATATAGTGATTGACCTTTAAATTAAGACCAATTATATTGTTGTATGTGCTCGGATGTGGGAGTTGCACTTACATATTTACAGGTATCTCCGTATTCGTATATTATTTAGTAACATATTATCCGTGCTCAAAATCCCTTATATCAGGAACACTAATAAAATTGGAAAAATATATTTTCCATAAATATAAATCATTATGATAAAATATATTTGTGAGATCGCAAATAGCGATTTCGGATCGCTAAATTTTTGACCGAATTTTTAGAAAATAACCCCAAATTTTGTACTGGTTTTAATGAACTTTGCTAATCAAAAAATCGTCTGCTGGGTTTGTAGGGTAAAAATTTTGTACTGGTTTTAATGAACTTTGCCAATCAAAAAATTGTCTGCTGGGTTTGTAGGGTAAGCACATGCGTGGCGCTTAAATAAATTTCACATATTTTTCAAAATGGCCAGAGGCCAAATTTTCTTTGTTTGTATAGAAATAATTTTAATTAAGTTTTCGAAATATTACAATTTTGTAACATAAATATTTTCTTCATTTCAGTGTTCGCTACTATTTCTCTCAGCCGTGGGAATTCTCTCAACAGATGCTCGCCCCATGAAAGATTCACCGATTAGTACCATCGTAATACCCTATGAACCATATACCAGCCAAAAGATCACCAATCATCGAGGAGAATTGAAAAATGTTTTCGTACCACTAGAAATGGAGATAGTGCCGAAAGCAAATATCCCCAAGGGACAATTGTCAATGGCTAGGAAAGGATCGGCATTGAATTTTGCCGAAGGTGCCTACCCCGTCTACTATATGCCCAGTAATGTTAATGGGAAATTTAATGGTAAAATATCGCTGCTGGTCCAGTGAGGGAGAGTGAAACTGAAAACTAACCTAGGGGAATAATTGTATATGTGTATATTTATTAAAATTAAAATAATAAAACAAACTTAGTTGTATAAGTGCTGTGATAAAGTGCTATATCTTTTCTTTACTACTACTTTTACAATATTTTTACGAAACAAAAATAATTAACTTAAGATCAGTTTTTTTCTGTGTCGCATAGCCAAGAGCTAATGTTAATATGTTTTTAGACTTTTTTTGGTATTTGTAAAAAAAGAAACAATACGAAAATAAATATGAAACACTAATAACCATAAATATCATCTAAAACGATTAGAAAAAGAAACAAAGAAAAGAGAAAGTGTTACATCTGAAGAGGAGAAAAGAAACCCAGAACATTTTAAGCCAAATATTTGTTATAATGGTTTATTTTTCCAAGCGTTCCACTTTGATATTTTGATGTTGCTAACCATCATCTCACTTTCATTGTTTCGAAAATCTATACGAAAAGTTTCTTTGATTTTTATGCAAAATGTGAAGAATTTGGTTTGTTTATAAATATTAGGGCGTGGAATATCTATGGCCCATATTCCAATTCCGACCTGTATTAATGGCATTCAAGGTGTTTTCATATATTGCGAATTAACCATATTCGTATTTATTGTATTGAGTGAAAACAAAAACAAAAGTTATTTTGTTTCTGTTCCAAAAATTAACGATAATAAATTGAACGTGACATTTTATCAGCCACTGTTAAGATTTCTTTGGAAATATGTTAATTACAACAACATCATTTGTATAAATGTTATTCATACAAAAAATTGCATAAATTATTATTAGGTGAGAAGTGTGGAAGATTATTTGCGGTGTCAGAAGAAAAATATATTTTTTTGTTTAATCCAAAAGCTTTCTCTTTGTCATCTACATTTGCATATTCATATTTAATCGTTAATCTTTTTTATGAGTTAATAAAATGTGCTCTAAGGCACCAAGATATTAGTCGTTATAATTGTGTGGGTCAATATATTGATAATGCCATGAAATAGTGCTGCCAGAACCAATATGCTGTCATTGCTGATCGATGTATCTCTAATTACAATTATTGGGCTGCCTAGTTAAGAAAGATTGCTGTCTCTAGTATATGGTAAGAATGCTACTATACATATTTCTGGCATAATAGTGAATATTTGAATATTCATAATAAAAAATGGTTTTATTCTTTCCCAAACGAACAGTCGGCATGACACAGGTGACCATTTCGTTCGAAGTGCTTCTTCCAGGAAAAAAAATTGCTTGAATATGTGTGCTGTCTTGTTTCGGAATAATACGCATAGATTAATGATTCGTCACTTGGGATGATCTTAAGTCAAAACACTTGCCCCCAATTTCCGATCTTCAAACGGCTGGCAAATGAACGGCGGGCATGATTTCCAACCAATGGAAAGTCCGAATCGAAAAATTCAAAACGCATTCAAACTAGTACACGTCTAGCTCTTGTATGAACTAGGATTCTTAACGTCGCACAAAAATTAACAAAATGGCGCGAAATGAAAAAAAGTCAAATTTTGAGATGAAATGAGTAGATGATTATGTTGTCATCATCTACTCAGGGTATTATAACTTTGTGCAGCCCCAAGAGTTTGTAACACCGCGAAATATTGGTCCTATACCCACCTTTAAGTGTACCGATCGTCATATCTCGACTAGTTGAGTCTATCTAGACATGTGTGTCCGTCCGTCTGTCCATTATAATTTGTAAACACGATACAGGTCACAGTTATGGACCAATCTTCACGAAAGACCCCTTTTGTTCTTGGAAAATATCGGTTAATATTTAGGGGATGAAATGGACCAAAAACTGTATTATTGTCGGGTTTTCTGGTCGCTCTAGAGGTCGCAATAATGGTCCAAACACCGCATGAAGAAGGGGATTGGGCCAAAAAATAAGCATGCCTGTTTTGATAAAGACCAGTCATTATTTAGCGGGTCAAATGGAACCTGTCTTTTGTGTGAAAAATGACAAAATTTGTATTCTATAGCATATATATTTACCGATGAAGGACATAGGCCCGAGAAGATAAGAAGACCCAAGAGGATTAGTTGACCTTTAAATTGATACCAATTATATGGTCGTATGTGGGAGTTACACTTAAATATTTAGGTGCTTACGTACTGATATATTATTTAGTAACCCATTAACACACAAGAGGGCGGAAATATAGCGCTGATCGCTTTGAAATTTTCCCTGAGGGTCCAAGTATGGTCAAAGACAATACCTATAATTTTCGTTGATGATCAGATAATAATATTGGGATGAAGTGGACCGAAAACTTATTTTTTGTCTTTTTTCGAGTCTATTTATGGGCCACAATTGAAAGCCGAACATCACAACAAAACCCATGGTGAAGGGAATCTGGACAAGTAATTAGAAGGGCTGTACTGAATATTGGTAATACTTGAGGACCTCTACTCGGCCACGAGGGTGCAAATATCGCGAAATATTTTGCATGTTTAGAATATAGAACCACAGAAAGATAGATTTTCGTGGAAGTTGTATAGGGTATCATATGGTCGGCCCCGTCCGACTATACAGCTCCGCTCACTGTTTTTTTTTTTTTTTAGATTTATGCATAGACAGAAAAACGTGGGATTTGTATTTGATTTTTCAGCTACGACGTGGACCTGTACCTTCTTTCAGCTAAAGCTGTGGTTACCGGTATTGCTATTAAAATTTGTAACAATATATTTATATTTGGAAATCGATTTTCGCTACAATCGCATCAAGTGAATTAGATGCGATTAGGTTGGCGATCTTACTTAATTTTTGTCCAGATACCGCAATTATGGGCCGAACGAAAACGCGAAATTTTACATGAAGATGGGGATAATGATTTCAGGATGAAGTGGACCGAAAACTTATTTTTTGTGATTTTTTCGAATCGATGTATGGGGTACAATTATAAGCCGAACATCACAACACAACCCAGGGTGAAGGAAATATGGAAATTTTACATGGAGATGGGGACAATGATTTTGGGATGAAGTAGACCGAAAATTTATTTTTTTGTGATATGATTCCCTTCACCACTTTGGGTGTATTCAACGTTTCGTGTCAACCGGTGCAACATTTACCTAAAACATACAAATGGGAAAGAAAGATATATAGGGACCTTGGTACTTTTGGTGCACCATTTCCATAAAATTGGAGGAAACTATGTATGGGAGCTATATCTAAATCTGAACCGAATTTCACGAAACTTAGCACACATAACTCTAGACTTAATTTCGTAGGCTATACTAAATTGCGTGCAAATCGAAAGATATATAGGGACTTTGGTACTTTTGGTGCACCATTTCCATAAAATCGGACGAAACTATATGTAGGAGTTATATCTAAGTCTAGACCGATTTGCACGAAACTCAACAAACATCATTCTAGCTGGAATTGAGTACGCTATGCCAAATTTTGTGCAAATCGAAATATATGTTGGGAAATTGGTGCACCATTTACAGAAAATCGGACGAAACTATATATGGGAGCTATATCTTAATCTGAACCGATTTTCACGAAACTTAGCACACATCATTCTAGACTTAATCGAGTACGCTATGACAAATTTCGTGCTAATCCAAGGATATATAGGGACTTTGGTGCACCATTTACAGAAAATCGGACGAAACTATATATGAGAGCTATATCTAAATCTGAACCGATTTTCACGAAACTTAGCACACACCACAATAGTCCTAATTTCGTACGCTGTGCCAAATTTCGAGCAAATGGAAATATATATAGGTACTTTGGTACACCATTTACATTAAATCGGGCGATAATATATATGGGAGCTATATCTAAATCCGAACCGATTTTTCCCAATTTCAATAGAATTCGTCTTTGGGCCAAACAAGTGACCTATGCCAACTTTCATCCAAATCGGATCATAAATGCGACCTGTACTTTGTTTACAATTTAACATGGACAGACAGACGGACGGACATGCATAAATCGATTTAGAAAGTGATTCTATGCATATTCTCAAAAGGAACCATGTGTCTATATCGGTTCCTTTTGCCTGTTACAAACATATGCACAAAGACATAATACCCTGTAACACAGTGTGGTGAAGGGCATAAAACTCGGCCCAGCACTGATCATTATATTGAATTCATTATTTCGTTGAGATTTGACAGCAAATGAGAATAAAAAAATACCAAATTACAGCTAATTCAGTTGAAAAATGTGTCCAAAATTCTCAAAATACCAAATTGGCTCTATAATACAAATTTTTGGGCGCCAATTTGATTGGAAAACGAGTCAAAAATCACCCTATTAGGGGGGTACCATATTGTGGCGGTTACGCTTTTACATAATTACAGCCAATTCGGTTGAAAGTGTGTCCAAAATCCCCAAAATACTGAGTATTTGGGGAGTGCGTACCGTACCGTTGTATTGCTATGTAACAAAATCGATCTTTTGGTCTTGTTGATGGAAAATTCCTTATGGGAAAAACCCGTGGAAAGTATAAAAGAACCCAAAAGGACATTTTCGTCGTAGGTTAAGTTTTTAAGTAATGGTGTGATGAAAGTTAATTAAGAAAAAGTATTATATCATTGTTTGTGGCTAATGTAGGTTATTTTTTTACGTGACGATTTTTCAATATTTTTTTAAACCATATACTGTACCACTGGACTGGATTTTTTGTCTCAAAATTTTGTAAAAAAATTAGCTTATAAGATTTTAAAAAGGATTCCCAACGACATGTTTTCATTGTCCTCTTCCACTTTTACCCGATCCTTGCTTAGAAAACCTTAGTTGACACTAGACCAGATTGGAAATGATGCATGTCCTTCAAATGACATGCATCACAATTTAATAATAATCCCAGATAAATTAGTTGATGTCTTCAATTTCAGATTGCGGATGAAGCAAATTCGATGTATTTTCTTCTCCTGGTAGATGGAAAATAAAGTTTGTACCCGTGTAATCCATTTCGCTTACATAGGGTTATTCTCTACCCTTCATATTTCCGATCAAATTACATCAGTAATCAGACAATCTTTCAAACACTTGATTTGTATACCACTTTAGTTTTGTTAGTTAAGTCTTTTACCATAATCTGTATCCAAGGTAATTTTTATAAATTCCAATAGTTCGCCTAATGTCTGCACCCCGAAAACTGCATCTGGTTGTCTCCTCATGACTCCAATGGCCGTCATCCGAGTCAAACCGAATGAATAACATTTTTGTACAGTTTTTACTAGAAATTTTCATAGTTCCGATCTTTTTGGTTCCCTTTACACTTATTCCAAATATGGTGTGTTCCAATATGCCAGGTATACATTAATCCCCTAACTAGTTTGCATATATAGATCATAATCTTAGAAGAAAGTGTTTCACACATTTTACAAATTAAACACGTGTTGGAATTGGGAACACAGACTCATTAGTAAAATTTTACTTTTCCAAGTAAATTACTAAATTTTAAAAAAACCCCCAACTATCTAGGAATTATGTAACTTGATATTTTGGTTAGATTTTAACGCGCCAATTAAAAATCAAAAACAAAACAACTTTTCAATCAAATGTTGAACTATTTTATGGGGCTGT
>NW_026880939.1:0-34135 GCF_032173495.1 Musca vetustissima | reverse complement strand
CAACAAAAAACGCCCCACCAACGTCAACGAACGTCAGGTCCCAACCTGACGATTGCTTCTTTTCTATAGAAAAAAATTCGTCAGGTCCTAATCTGACGATTGTTTTTTCCTTTGGAAAAAATTCGTCAGGTCCCAATCTGACGATTGCTTTTTTTATATAGAAAAAAAAATTCGTTAGGTCCCAATCTGACGATTGCTTTTTTTCAATAGAAAACAATTCGTCAGGTCCTAATCTGACGATTGCTTTTTCCTTTGGAAAAAATTCGTCAGGTCCCAACATGACGATTGCTTTTTTTCTATAGAAAAAAAAAATCGTCAGGTCCCAACCTGACGATTGCTTTTTCTACATCAGGTCCCCACCGATGATTGCTTTTTCTATAGAAAAAATCACAGTTCCCACCTTTTATACAAAAAAAATATTCAGGTCTTCTGTTTTGAGGAACATGGTGTGCTTTTGTTGGAACAGGCGGAATCAGGCGAATGTAAACAACAGAATTGGTATTAAAGTTATTTTTAGAAATGTATTCCTAGCTCAAGATTCGTATAACAAAACAAAAACAATGTATACACTACCGACTGTGGTAGAGGGTCTCGAAATGAGAGAGAATGAGAGTTCATGTATCCTCCCTTTCAAAACGGAAGAAGGAAGAAAATATACAACCTGTGAAACAGGTTTCCCTGACGGCAGCGATTAATCCTCTCACTGTATGTCTCTTTTCAGGGCTCTCTTTGAATTTTCCTCTCACTTAATCATTTTGGGAATTAACAGAAAATAGGCATCAAAACAAAAGAGCAGATAAACAAGTTGTGTTTTGTTTGTTTTTTTTTTTGTTTGAATAACAAAAACAACACGTTGTTGTTTTTGGGTAGGCCCACATGCCACACTGCTGGCAATTTGTGGCGATTATGGGGATGTTGCTGCGAATACCAAGTGATAAAAAGGACAGGCAAATGATAAGCTGTAGAAGAAGAAGCAGGAAGAGGAGAAATACACACAACGCACATTTTAATCACACAACGACACGCACACACACACACATGCAACCAGAAGCAATCAAGCTTTGTAGAAATACAAAATATTTATCGGAAAACAATTTTCAACAACGAAGCAATGTCGTGTGCTCGTGGTCGTCCCTCATCGGTACGAAGCTGGAGGAGCCGGGTACATTGTTTGTTACAAAAGAACTGGCTTTGTGGTGTGGTGTTGTTGTTGTTTTGTTTCTCTTTTTGCAGACAGACGCCTTGCACGTTGTGGGCAATGATAGTAAAAACAACAACAGCTAGCAATGTGTGTACATAATAATGAATGAGCAGGAACGAACCAAACAAACAACCTAAGCAACAACAACAACGAAATGTGATAACAAAAACAACAACAAAAAGGAAGTATGCAAACAATTCATGGTGTTGTGGTTAGTGACTCTCGTAGGCCAAACATTATTGTTGTCTTATCTCTCTCCCTCTCTCTATTACTCCCAAGGAGTCGTCAACCCAAACATTGTAACTTGCAGAGAGAAAGAGTGTGCAAACATGCAACCAAAACAATAACAACACTCTTTCGTGTGCACAGGAGCACACCTGAACATGCTGTAATCGACAAATGTCAATGCCTGTCTGTTTTAGGGTATACAAACAAACAAAGAAAGAACAATAACAAACCCCATACAAAAGGTGTAAGGCTAGGCGTAACGTAGGCAGGCAGACAGGCTAGCATGACTTGACTTGCATTACATACATACGTGCACACTTTTGTATGGGGACCTGGATATTTGTTGTTTGCTTAAAAGTCATTTCTAGGGCTATGGCAAGAAATTATGCTATAAGAAAATACAAAAATGTTGCAACAAAAGATGGACTGCAAAAAATATCCTCAGATATGCGAAAAATGATGTTTCTATAAAAAAAAATAAATAAATCATCTGGCCCCTGAGGATTTAAAAAAAAAAAAACTCATCAAATTCTCTGAGGACTTTTTCCAAAAGAAAAAAAATATTCGTGTCCCACAACTGTTTTTGCAGGTCCAAAGGACAAGCACAAAACATATTTAAGAAAACAAATACTCAGGCCCTCAGAGGGCAGCTTTCTATAAGGAAAAACCCTCTGTACCTTCTGAATTCTTTTTTTAGTATTTTTTTCTAGTTAAGAACACATAGGACCTTAAGAAAAAAATTCCTCCTTAGGTATTTTTCCCTGAGAAACCCTACAATTATTTTTTTCAAAAAAAAGGCCCGCAGAGGACTTTTTTATTTTTGACCAAAAATCACTCAAGGAAAAAGAATACTCAAAATCCCTAAAAATTATTTTGTCTATAAAAAATTTATCTGAACGTTGAGGTCCTGGTCCTAAAGGACACAATGGCTTTAGGCTGCCTAAGAACATTTTTTTATATAAGAAAGACATTTTCAGGACCCTAACTGCGAGATTATCGGAGTTGGGTCTGTAAAAAATTGAAAGTCTTTTTAAATCCTCCTACAGGACTTATTTCTTTATATGAAAATATCTCCGCCCACCATAAGGCATTCAGTGACTTTAGGCCGTCTTAGAACATTTTTTTATGTAAGAAAAACATCAGGACATAATCCCGCATGTTCTCAGATATGAGACATCAAAATAAAAAATTAAAGAATTTCTAATCCTCTACAGGACTTATTTGTCTATGGGAAAATATCTCGGAAAATCATTGAGATTCAGTGACTTAGGCTGGTTGAGAACAGGTTTTTTTAATAAGAAACTTATTATTCAGGATCCATAGCAGCGAGATTATTAGAGGTGGGACTGGAAAGAATATTTTGGAGGAACTAACAGAGATAAAAAAATTTTTGAAGGACTTTTGCAGCCTTCCAGAGAATTTTTTTCTCTGGCAACCTAAGGCATTCTGAGTTTAATTTTCAGGACCCCAGAATCATCTGAGAACTTTTGGAGGCCTAAGGAAAATTCTCAGGCCTTCCCGAGTATTTTTTTCTACGTGAAGGGACTTTCAAGTGGAATTCCTTGTGTTTTTTAGGAATAATTTTAGAAGAACTATCGGATCGATAAGGACGAATTTTTCGAATGAACTCTCAGAGCTATAAGCATGGATTTGTATAGATTTTTGTTCCAAGAACTATTGGATCTATAAGCGTCGATTTTTAAAGAATATGTTTTTAAGGTACATTTAGACATTGTAGTGTGGATTTTGAAATAATATTTTCTCAAGATATATCGGACCTATCAACGTGAATTTATAAAGGATATATTTGAGGTACCTATAGGACATAATCGTAGATTTACAAAAATATTTTTTGAAGAACTAATGGCCCAATAAGAGTGGATTTTTAAGAATATTCTTTTTAAGAACGGTCATATTTTTAATATCGGATTTTTTAAAAATAATTTAATAGATCTATCAGAATAATTTTCGGAGAGATCCGTATCAGACCTTCAAGCGTGGATATTTTTGCGGTACTTTGAAGAAATATCGGACCTATGAACGAACCTGGAAATATCGGACCTATTAACGATATTTATTTAGATCTATATAGGATATATTTGTGGTACCTTTAGACCGGTACGTTGAAGAATTATCGGACCTATGAACGGACCTATTCACTATCGACACAATGAACGTGGATTTATATAGGATATATTTGAGGTATCTTTAGACCTTAAGCCCGACCTTTAAGTGTGGATTTTAAAATAATGATTTTCGAATGCACTATCCGAAATTCAAGCATGGATTTTAAAAGAAAACAAATTGGGTGTGACTATTAGACCTTCAAGCTTAGATTTTTAATTGAGGAATACTTTTCGTAGAGATACATAACCGACCTTCTAGCGTGGATTTTTAAGAAAAATCGGAGGGATTTTGAAAAATGTTTAAGAATAGCCTTTGGTGGGACTATCAGACCTTCATTTTTAAAGAAGAAATTTTCGGAGGGATGGGAGTTTAAAGATTATTTTTGGAGGGACTATCAGACCTAATTTTCAGACCTTCAAGTGCGAATTTTTAAAGAATAATTTTTGGAGAGACTTTCAGACCTTCAAGCGCGGAATTTTAAAGAAAACAAACTACTTTTTCTTCTACAGAGAAAAAAAGAGTATCACACCCCTGAGGATTTTTTCCTAAAAATAAATCCTCCGTTTTTTCTTAAGCTTCCGATTTCGCTGCATCATTAAGCTTCATTCCTTGCAAAAATGTTCAATGTAAACAGCATCCATTTAAGTTGAGAATAATGAGCTCTGAGCCTATTTGTAACCTTTTAATAACCTTTGGTATTTTGTAAACATTTACTAGAGTCACACATACACACACACACACAAACACATCTCACTACACTTCCAGTCTATAATCCAGAACAGCATTTTGTTGTTGAAAATTTGCTTTAGCCGAAGAACAGGATTGCTTCCTCTTCTTGGGCAAATAAAATGCGATACAAAAATTGCAAACGAAACGTGAGAGATAGGAAAAAAAGAAAAATTACAAAGGAAACGGTAAGTAACAACATTCAATGAAGATGGCAAAGACAAACAAAAAATACGACAACACAACAGAAAAAACAGGTCCTTAATGCTTGAATGAAAACAACAAATACACGTGAGTGCTAACGACAACACCAACAGCAGCAGCAGCAACGACGACGACGACAACAACAACGGCAAACATCGGCACGTTAAAGCGAAGTCAATGGGCCAGGGGACGAAACGAAACGACCACAGTAAACAAGACATGTGTATACCGAACAACTAAGGATTCACTGCCTGGGAAAAACCGGAGTGGGTGAGAAAGAGAGAGAGACAGAGAGCGAAAAGGCCAAAACAAACGGAAAATAACTTGTCATGCCACATCATGTGCGCGTGCTAACGCCAAATAACCACTCAAAACAAAATCAGATCAAAACAAAAAAATAAAATAATAAAATAGCTAACAGAGGAAACCCCCCACACACACACATACAAAGACGAGAAGCAACAACATGTGTATCATGTTGACGCTGCTGTTGGAGCATGAACATGTTGTGTACAACATACGAAGCATGTTTGCTTGCTTCCTTGACTCATCCTGACAAACACAAAAAAGACACGTTAATAGTTAAAACACGACGTAATAGAATGATGGGCAAAAAAGAAACAAAGAAAAACTCGTGCTTAATAAAGCAACAATTTGTAAGGTGCATGATACAGAGGGAGAGAGAGGGAGCGGGAGAGATTTGGTGGGTGGGGAAGAGAGTTGAAAATACCATGCGCATAACTATTGACCGGACAAATGTTGAAAGAACACCGAACTAATTCACATATCAGACAGTAAATTTTTGAAAAAAACCCGTCCAGAGAGACAATATATATTGTGCTCAAACATGCCCCTGGAGGTGAGTAAAATATCCTCGCCCACACCTTAAATTTAGCTCTCGCACGATGTAAACAAGTTACAAATAACGAAAACAACAACATGTGATTGTGAAAATAAAAATAACAATGAAAAACTTCGTTAAGGGTCGAAATTTTTATAAATAAACGAGTAAGCGGAGCAGTATAGTCGGACGGGGCAGACAATATGATACCCTACACAACTTCCACGAAAATTTAACTTTCTGTGGTTCTATATTCTGAGCTTGGGCAATATTTCGCTATATTTGCACCCTCTTGACCGACGATGTCTGTACTTGTCCAGATTCTCTTTACCGTGAGTTATGTTGTGATGTTGGGATTTCAACAGTGGCCTATAGATCGACTCAAAAATAAAAAAAAAACACAAAAAAAATAAGTTTTCGGTCCACTTTATCCAAAAATTATTATCTGATAATCACCGGAAATTATAACTAGAATCTCATGGAAAATTTCAAAAAGATCAGCGCTATATTTCCTCTAGTGTGGTAATGAGCTACTAAATAATATATCAGTACGTAAGCACCCGTAAATATTTAAGTGTAACTCCCACATCTGAGTATATACGACCATATAGTTGGTATCAATTTAAAGGTCAACCACTCCTCCTGAACATACCATCAACTTCTCGGGTCTAGGTCCTTCAGGGGCAAATATATACGCCATAGAATACAAATTTTGTAATTTTTCACACAAAAGTCAGGGACCATTTGACCCGCTAAATATTGACCAATCCTTATCAGGCATGCTTATTCTTTGATCCCATCCCCTTCTCCATGTAAAATTTCGCGATGCTCGGGCCATAATTGCGGCCTCTGAAGCGGCCAGAAAAACGGGGAAAAATTAAGTAATTGATCCATTTCATCTCCTAAATATTAACCGATCTTTTCCAAAAAATAGGGGTCTTCATTGGCCAGAACTCATTTTACATGAAAAATTTCGTGAAGATTGATCCATAAATGTCGCCTGTATCGTGTTTACAAAGGAGTGTTTACGTGGAGATCGAGTCGAGATCCTCAACCTCGCCAGGGTTTACTTCCCTAGTCAGCAACTGGGAGGACCCTCCTTGCTTTAGAGGAGACTCCATGGTTGCTACTGTGTTTATCACCGTAGTTTCCATGATGTCATCCTCGTCCGACAAGGGCGAGTCATCCCAGAGCTGATTTGGGTTGCTCTCCTGACTAAGGCGGAAGGAGCCGGTTTCCTCTAGAAGATTGAGGAGAAGATGCGACTGCCTCTCCAGGCTTGCATTAACATCGTCGAGAGAAGGACAATTGGCTAAATGGAGGTCCAGGGGGATGGCTTGGGTCGTCAGCACTTGGGGGGTTTCATTGATATCTGACCTTGTAGAGTTCGAGACTGAGGGTGCCAAGGCAGCCACACCAGCACCAGTCGAAAAATCGCATGCGTTATTTTTGTTTTTTATTAAAAGAAGGCTCCATAGAAGTGCTGTGAGTGAGGGTTTGAGGTCGACCATGGCATAGCCTCTTACCATGATAAGGACTTGGCAACTAAGCCTGAAACACTTGTTGAGGCGCCCAGGTATCAACAAGGCTCCGTTATAATGCAGTCGGTACCCTGACTGCAAACCGTGGAACGCTGATAGGCACGAGGTCGTATGACACCCCAGCGTTAGGGGAGACACTTTTAAGAAGGTAGTGTCCCAGACCTTTTGAGATGTATAAGAAAGAGGGCGCCATTCTCGCCTCGTCGGCTCAGGGATCATAGACACTCGGGCATTTCCTCCGAGACTCCCCCTGAGCCCGCTGATTGTCCGCGACTGTTTATTAGTTATTCACAGTTACCCAACGAATGGTGTTGGGCTTCCCACAATCCACAACCTATGGGCGCGTCCGTTAGCATAAGGCGGACTTATGCTATGATAAGACGGAAAATGTGGGAAATTGTGTCAAAAAATCCCCAAAATTCCGAATATTGGGGGGTACCGTTATAAGGGGTCTATACTGAAACTTGCGTCAATATTAATAATTTTTGGCACGGAAATTTGTTATTCAATGAGAACCGAAAATACTAAATTACAGTCAATTCGATTTGGAAAACAAGTCAAAAATCCCGAAAATTCCGAATATTGCGGGGTACAGTTATATGGGGAATACCCTGAGACAGGCATCAATATTAACAATTTTTGGTACGGAGGTGTGTTACACAATGAGAACCCAAAATACCAAATTACAGCCAATTCGGTTGAAGAACATCTCCAAAATCTCCAAAATACCGAATATGGGGGTGTACCGATATATGTGGGCCACCCTGAAACTTGGGTCAAAATTAATAATTTTTGGTACGGATGTGTGTTACACAATGAGAACCCAAAATACAAAATTTCAGCCAATTCGGTTGGAAACCGTGTCCAAAATCTCAAAAATTCCGAATATTGGGAGGTACCGTTATGTGGGGGGTACACAAAAACTTGGACCGATATATCCCATTTACAATACTAAACATCGTGGGAGTACTAGCAATATCGGTGCAAAATTCCATAGCTGTATCTTAAATATTGCGATCTCTATCGAGATTTCAACAGACGGGCATGCGTAAATCGATATAGAATTTTATTTTGATCAAGAATATATACACTTTGTGGGGTCTCCGGTGAATAATTGGAGGTGTTGAAAATGGAATGACAAATTAATATACACTCCACCTTTTGGTAAGGGCGTATACAAATACCGAAAATGGGGTGAAATGACAAAAAAATGGACCTGTATGAACTTTTTTTCGAAGAAGTCCAAGATACCAATTTGAAGCCTCGTCGTTATGAAAATAAGCCAAGGACCATCAGAAATCCTATAATTTATATTGGGAAATCATGGACTTATACTAACTATTCTCCGCAAATAATTTTTTTTATCCACCAAGGACCGGGTAGTTTAAATTACATCCTCTTCGATTGGAAACTGATTCTAGGACCTCTATTGCGAAGTAGTCAAGATAACAAATTAATGCCACTTCGGTATAAAAATGAGCCAAGGACCATCAGAAAGCCTATAATGGGGTCTGGATTTTTAAATGGGGAAAACATGAACTAACAATTCTCGACAAAAAATTATTTTACCCACCAAGGACCAGGTCAAGTTATAGCCACTTCGATTGGAAATTGATTCTAAGTCCTTGAAAATACCGAAAATGTAGCGGAACCTTCACATAGGGCTATGTCAAAACATGGACATATACTTTCTATTTTCTATAAAGAAGTTTTCCAACACCCTAGAAATCGTATCCTTTAGAAGGGACTATATAAAACATGGACCAAATTAAAGCCACCATGGTATGAACATGAGCCAAGGACCGTCAAAAGCCTATAATGAAGTCAGGATTTTTATATGAGGAAAACATGGACTAACAATTCTCCGCTAAATATTTTTTACCCAACAAGGACGCGGTAGGTCAAATTACAGCCCCTTCTAAATGCCAATTGATTATAAGACCTTGGAAATACAGAAAATGTAGCGGAATCTTGACATAGGGCTATGTCAAAACTTGGACCAAAGAAGGTTTCCAACAATCAAGAAACCTGGAACTAATGCAAAAAAATCTTATATGAAGCAGAAAGTCATGCTATATATTCAATATTTTTTGGGAAATTTTCAATATAGATTCATGTCGAGGGCGTAGCCTTTAAATTAAGGTTCCACCATATTTTGGGAGTATTTTCCAAACGATATGTCTTTCGTGGATCTGGTTATTGTTGGACGTATATTTTCTTAGCATTTTTATACCCTTCACCACTCTGTGGTACAGGGTATTATGTCTTTGTGCATATGTTTGTAACAGGCAAAAGGAAACGAGATAGACACATGGTTCCTTTTGAGAATATGCATAGAATCACTTTCTAAGTCGATTTATGCATGTCCGTCCGTCCGTCTGTCTGTCTGTCCATGTTAAATTGTAAACAAAGTACAGGTCGCATTTATGATCCGAATTGGCTGAAATTTGGCATAGGTCACTTATTCGGCCCAAGGACGAACCCTATTGAAATTGGGAAAAATCGGTTCAGATTTAGATATAGCTCCCATATATATATATATATTTAACCGATTTAATGTAAACGGTCCCTATATATCTTACGATTTGCACGAAATTTGGTACAGGCTAATCATTTAGGTCTAGAATGATGTCTGCCCAGTTTCGAGAAAATCGGTCCAGATTTAGATATAGCTCCCATATATAGTTTCGTCCGATTTCATGTAAATGGTGCCCCAAAGTCCCTATATATCTTTTGATTTGCACGAAATTTGGCATAACGTACTGAATTAAGCCTAGAGAGATGTCTGCTAAGTTTCGAGAAAATCGGTCTAGATTTAGATATAGCTCCCATATATAGTTTCGTCCGATTTCATATAAATGGTGCCCCAAAGTCCCTATATATCTTTTGATTTGCACGAAATTTGGCATAACGTACTGAATTAAGCCTAGAGAGATGTCTGCTAAGTTTCGAGAAAATCGGTCCAGATTTAGATATAGCTCCCATATATAGTTTCGTCCGATTTCATGTAAATGGTGCCCAAAAGTCCCTATATATCTTTTGATTTGCACGAAATTTGGCATAACGTACTGAATTAAGCCTAGAGAGATGTCTGCTAAGTTTCGAGAAAATCGGTCCAGATTTAGATGTAGCTCCCATATATAGTTTCGTCCGATTTCATGTAAGTGGTGCCCAAAAGTCCCTATATATCTTTCGATATGCACGAAACTTGGCATAACGTACTGGATTGAGCCTAGAATTATGTCTGCCCAGTTTCGAGAAAATCGGTCCAGATTTAGATATAGCTCCCATATATAGTTTCGTCCGATTTCATGTAAATGGTGCCCCAATGTCCCTATATATTTTTTGATTTGCACGAAATTTGCCATAACGCACTGAATTAAGCCTAGAATGATGTCTGCCAAGTTTCGAGAAAATCGGTCCTTATTTAGATATATCTCCCATATATAGTTTCGTCCGATTTCATGTAAATGGTGCCCCAAAGTCCCTATATATCTTTCGATTTGCACGAAATTTGGCATAACGTATTGGATTGAGCCTAGAGTTATGTCTGCCCAGTTTCGAGAAAATCGGTCCAGATTTAGATATAGCTCCCATATATAGTTTCGTCCGATTTCATGTAAATGGTGCCCCAAAGTCGCTATATATCTTTCGAAAATTGGCATAACGTACTGAATTGAGCTTAGATATAGCTCTCTTTTATTATAGATTGATTTTAAGTAATTGACGCACCAAGGAACCAATAGGCTGTTGGGAACAAAAAGTTCTGAAATTAGTATAACCTAACATATGACAAGTTTGTTTGAAATCGCTTGATATTTGGATAGAGCTTCCATATATATTTTCGACCGATTTCAAGTAAATTGGGCATCAAATTCCTCAAGTAAGATTTACATCAAATTTTGCACAACGTACAAAATTGAGCGTTGAATTACGTAGTTGCGTTTTCTAGAAGTACAGACATAGCCCAAGGATGACCTATTTATATTTGTTTGAAGTCGATTTACATACTTTATGGATAGATCTAGGTAGATTCACATTTAGATAAATATCACATATTCTATTTCATCCAATTTCATGTTAATAGTCCTGCTTAATATACCCATAGTGGTGAAGGGTATCATATAGTCGGCCCCGTCCGACTTTACTACTTTCCTTACTGTTTTTTTTTTTTTTTTCAAAATATACTTCCATATCGGAACTTTTATGTGGAGGCTATGGCTATTTTGTATTTTCGTGAACCTTGGCTAATTTTTCAATCAAATCTGGCGGAATATTTACATGAAGGTTATACCAAAACATGGACCAATGTACACCGTTCGCAAAGCCGAAAAAAATAAAAATCCTATAAAAGGTAGAAATCCAATCTATTCAACAGACACAAGGGAACCTACCCAAATCGGTAGAGAATTTCATTCGGATCTAGAGTAGAATATTTCAATGTTTTATAACGTGTGATATGTTGAGAATGGAGGGTGTAAAAATTCATTGTTATAGTCTCATCATTTTCATAAACAACAGCAAAGCGAAGGAGGAGAAGAATTGGTTTTGTGCCAACCCAGTCCGGTTTGCTGCAATGCGAAGGTGCTCTATGTAATTTTAAACCACAGTCTATGTAATTTTAAACCACTCTCGTGAGAGCAAATATCACTATTCTCTCACACACATTCAACTGAACCAACAGAAATACCATTGACACACACACAAAGACAAGTGTGTGAGAACAGAATTTTTTACGCTCTGCCCGTGCCTGTTTTAAACAACCCACACACACATACATCAAATTCCATCTATGTAGGTGTTATAAAGAGCATCGTTATCGCTACATAAAAAAAAACAAAATCTCATCAATTGCACTATTTCCCAATAGGATGCAGCAGAACTTATGGTGTAGGTGAAACATGTTTGATCTGTATGTGTTAGAGTTGCAAGCAAATGGTCTTCAGAAGACCTTTAGTACGACGATAAGGTCATCTAGTAGAATTTTGACTGCTTACTGGAGACCTCTAGCACATTTTCTAAAAATATATAATATCTGCAGAGGATATTTTCTGTCCATAGGTCTTCTATCTATAAAAGGCCCATACAATAGTTTTGAAACCAACATTTAGATCGCCTGGGAATTGGATATTTTTCGATCTCTAGTAGCCCTAGAAAACCCTTATGTATCTCTTGAGATTCCTATTTCAATATATGTCCTCTAGGAGGTCAATTTCCTATAGAAAAGCAGTATTTCCTCCTGAAGGTGAAATACCTCAAGCGGCTTATAGAATACTTCTAGATGATTTTCTATTTAATATAAGATCTTTAGAAGACCCCTAGAAGACCCTTCGACCATTAGGTACCTCTAGAGAATCGTGGCAGGTCAACTGTCTATAGAAAATGTGTAGAACGAAGATGTTTAGGGGATCTCCAGAAGTCCTTCTGTCCATAGGCCTAATACCTATACAAGGCTTCTAGAATATATTCTATGTATTAAAACCTTCTTCTAAATCATCTGTATACTGGAGATTTTTAACAGAATTTCTGTTTGTCCATAGATGACTTCCTCTAGCGACTCCACTGTTCAATAAAGACTTATAGCATCGTAATATGGGTTTGAGGCTCCATATTTCTTTGGACCAAATCAGACAATTTGGAGTTCATTTACAATATCCATACGACCATCTGGCCGGCTGGTGCGCACTACCATTCTCGAAAGGACTAATCAATTTTATTCAAACCTTGTACATCGTATTTTTTTATTTTAAACTGAGTTTAAGTACGAAGATGGGGAATATCGGTCCATTCCTTCTGGTACCTCCCACACAAAATGGTCAAAAGTTTAATGAAATTATGTTTATATCATGCAAACCGACTATCCAATCTGAACCAAACTTTGTACAACAAATTACATTTACCTAGCAAGTTCGAAGATTTGATCCATTGATCCACTATTCTTGTAACTCCCCCACAAATGGTCCAAACTTTCAATATTTTCTAAATCCTATATGAGGCAAATGGAATGGAATGTCCGATTGGAACCAAACTTTGTACAATCAATTGTCTTTACCCAGGCTAGATCAAGTCCGAAGATGGGACCCATTGTTCCGCTCCTTCTGATACCTCCCCTACAAATGGTCAACATTTGACACTTTCTTACGTATTTTCAATACAATCGGTTTTCCATCTGCCACCAAACCTATGCCAATGAATATCAAAACAATAACAGCAACAAATCTGGAATTTATGGGTTTGTTTACAAACAACTAAGCCATGGATGACAACAAAGACACACACATCCATGAGGATGCATCTCACATTAGAACCGGAAAAACTGGCTGGATGACCATCCTGAGCCTTTGCATCGAAAAGTTGTAGTACCTAACCAGAAGAAAAAATAAGAAGAGAAAAAAGAAGAAGCAGAGGAAGAGAACAATGAATGGAACTGGCAATATGGGCAATATGAGTGGTCGGTCCAGTGTGGACCACTCAAAACAAGGATGGCATAGTGAGTATGCCTGGTCGATTGAATGGGTGTTCGGCTGCGTTGTGCTACAATTGCGGCCGCAATCGCTGGCAAAGTTGTCCACACAAAATGTCTAAGAAAAGATCATCATCATCGTCGTCGTCATCATCCAAATCGCCATCATCGCTGTAGTTGAATGGCTGGTATTTGCAAAAAAGCCCGCATGGAACAAGTTTGTGGCTGTGAACGGCAATTGTGCGATTTGTATTACCTAGCCCAAACACCAACCACGCCATCGCAAGTTTTTTTTTTTTTTTAATCAAAATGTCATTTTGCGCTTTGTCATTGTGTATTGGCCAAGAAATGTTTTTTTTCTGGCTAATGTCTGCGTGTTCTTTTGTTTTATGCTACTACAGCTGCTTGAAAAATAAATTATTATTAGAAAAAACCAACAACAACAACATAAATTGATCATGTCCGGAAATTAATATATCATTTGTTGGGGTAAAACTGGTAGATTGGTGGGCAAGAAGAAACATGATAAGAGACAGATGGTATAATGAAGCAAACAAAAAAAAAAAAAATAAAATAAAATAACCGTTAAAACAAAGTCGATGATTTAATATCGGATGTCGTCGGATCGTGATGAAGAAGAAGAAGAAAAAAAAACTATAAAACACGAATAAGTTCCACAGTTTCTTTTCGAGGGAAAGAAGTACTTACTTACTCACTTAGCTGGCTTGTGACAGAACTTTCGTTCCATAAGCCGAGCTTAGAAAATATTTCCAGGCACGTCGGTCGTTTTTCCAATTTGAAAGACCATTTTCGGCAATGTTGTCTTCGACTTGATCTTTCCATCGTATTCGCGGCCTTTCCCTTCTGAGATAAATATCAGCTGCTTCGCTTTTATATGCCTTCTGGGCTGGGGCATCTTCATCCATTCTCACAACATGACCTAGCCAACGTAGTCGCTGCAGCTCAATACGTCTGACTATGTCGATGTCCGAGAATAGGTGGTACAACTCATGGTTCATTCGACGTCGATAATCACCGTCATCGCAGATCGGCCCATAGACCTTTCGGAGAATTTTTCTCTCAAACACTCCAAGAGCTGCCTCATCTTCTTGCGTAAGTATCCATGATTCAGATCCATATAACAGCATGGGTAATATCAGCGTCTTGTAGAGTGTGAGTTTGGTCTAGCGGGAGGTAGCCTTGCTTTTCAGTTCTTTGCTCAGACCATAGTAGCACCGGTTGGCCATAACTATCCTTCTCCGAATTTCAAAGCTGATGTCATTCGTTTTATTTATGGCGGTACCAAAGCATATAAAATCTTTCACTACCTCGAAGCTGTAGTTCTCAAGTTCCACAGTTGGTCCGATTCTACTGGACGTCTTGCGCGTTGATACCATCAGTTTGGTACGAAAGAAGTACGAAATCTAAAATTCGATGACCAAGAATAAAAGTTCTAGAAATAATGCCTTTAGGAGGGTTTGAGGAAAATTAGGGTTTCGTCCCGAGCTGGTGAACTGATTAGTGGAATAGTGAAAGAAAGGTATTAAGCTCTGGGCCGGATAGAACTTTTAATAATCTCCAGTAGAGATATACATACTGGAGTTCCCAACAACCGATTTTTCAACCAAAAACCCACAACAACGAATGACGTTGGAAAGGGTGGCTAAAACTTTGATTCAATCGGATAGTACGTTCCCATGATATTATTAATTTTTTCACAATTTTGACCACTTTGTGGGAGTGGACCAATGGATCTCATCTTGGGATTTGATGCAGTCTTGTGCAAAGTTTGATTCAAATCTGACATTTGGTTCGCCTTATATTGGATTCAGAAATATTGCAAACTAGCATATGCCCGCAACTTCGTTAGCGAATGTAGGAAATATTTAATGTATTAACATAAACTGCATATGTCTGAAAAAAACAATCTACACATTAATATCCAGCATAAATTAAAATTGAGTACCATTTAGTACCAAATTTCATGATTCGAGCCCTAAATGTTCACCCAAATCCAAATTTTCCATTTGGCACACATTATTTCCATAATTACCCTTCTCAACCAATGATTCCAAATTCAAATTTCAGGATTCCAACTCCAATAATTCACCCACAATTGAAATTTCCAAAACTTCCTACTTAACCCAAACCTACACCCCGACAGTGACTTTAAATCCAAGTTTCAGGATTCCAACTCCATAGATTCACCCACAAATCAAATTGTACCGAATTTTATACACAGCAGTGCAAAAATTCACCCACCCACTATTGGTTCACTCATAATTCAAATTCTACCAAATTTTGTACACAGTAGTACCAATTTCCAAAACTTCCTACATACCCCAATCCTACACCCCCACAATGATACTAAATTCAAGTTTTAGGATTCCAACTCTATCGGTTCACCCACAATTCAAATGGTACTAAATTTAGTACCAATTTCCATATCTTCCTACATACCCCAATCCTACACCTCCACAGCGTTCATAAATCAAAATTTTAAGATTCCAACTCTTTCGGTTCACCAAAAAAATCAAATCGTACTAAATTTAGTACATAGTAGTACCAATTTCGAAACCCTCCAACATACCCCAATCCTACACCCCCACAGTGATCCCAAATGCAAGTTTCAGGATTCCAACTCTATCGGTTCACTCACAATTCAAATTGTACCAAATTTAGTACACATTAGTACAAATTTGTAAAACTTCGTACATATCTCAATCTTACACCTCAACAGGGATCCTGGCTCCAAATTTCATGATTCTAGCTCTATTGGTTCACCTAAAATTCAAATTGTACCAAATTTAGTACCATTTAGTACCCATAAGTAAACTGAATCCTGACCCCAATCCCACACCCCTACAGTGATCCCGATTCCAAATTTCATTGTTCCCGCTCTATAGGATCAGCCAAATCCAAACTGTACCGATTATAGTACGATTTAGTACACATAAGTAACCAATTTCCAAAACTACGTTCATATCCCAATCCTACACTCCGACCGTAATTTTAATTTCAAATTCCAGAGTTCCAGCTCGATTTGTACCTCCAAATCAAAATAGTACTAAATATAGTACCATATAGTACTTTTCGTACACATGAGTACACGCTTTCCAAACTCTCCTCATATCGACCCTAATTCTCATTCTTAATTTGCATTCCAAATTTCAATCCATTCACATGCTACGAAATTGTACCAAATTTAGTACATTTTAGTACTTTTCCGATACTTATAGTACGAATTTCAAAAAAGTCCTTTGCTACATCTATTCTACACTCCATCAGTGACCCTCAATCCAAATTTCCGATTTCTAGCTCTACTGGTTCGCCAAATCGTTTGTATTTATATTTAATACTTTTTAGTACTTTTCGTACGGTTCTAGTACGAATTTCCAAAAACCCAGCCTTACCTGTCACATTTGGACCAAGTGTGACACTCACCCAAAATTTCAAGATTCTAGCTTCAGCCGTTTCGTCTGGGAGTTGATGAATCGCTAAATCAGTCAGTCGGTCAATCGCTTTACTCTTTTGTTAGTATAGATTAAATTTGTACCAAATATAGTACCATATAGTACTTTTCGTACACATGAGTAAACGCATTCAAAACCATCTCCTTAAATGGACCCTACATCTCAACCTTAATTCTCACTCCAAACTTCAAGTTTTTAACGCTATCCGTTTACATGCTACAGAATTGTACCAAATTTAGTACATTTTCGTACTTTTCGGATAGTTATAGTTCGAATTTCCAAAAATACTTTGGTACATTTATCCTACACTCCATCAACGACCACCAAACCACATTTCAGAGTTCTAGCTCCACCGGTTCGCCAAATACAAAAGGTATCATATTTAGTACTTTTCGTACCGTTCTAGTACGATTTTCCAAAAACCCAGCCTTATCTGTCACCTTTGGACCAAGGGTGACCCTCACCCAAAATTTCAAGATGAATCGTTAAATCAGTCAGTCATTAACTTTACTCTATTTGTATTTGGCGAACCAAATACAAATGATTGAAATTTGGATTGAGGGTCACCGATGGAGTGCAGAATAGAGGTAGAAAAGGACTTTTTGGAAATTCGAACTATAAGTATCCGAAAAGTACTGATTCGTAGCATGTGAATGGATTGAGCTAAAAACTTGAAATTTGGAATGCAAATTAAGGTTGAGAATTAGGATCGATATGAGGAGAGTTTGCAAAGCGTGTACGAAAAGTACTATATGGTGCTATATTTGGTACAAATTTGATTTGGAGGTACAAATCGAGCTGGAACCCTGAAAATTGAAAGTGACATTACCGTCGGAGTGTAGGATTGGGATATGTATGCAGTTTTGGACATTTTTTACTTATGTGTACGAAAAGTACTAAATCGTACTATAATTGGTACAATTTGTGGAACAATGAAGTTTGGAGTTAGGATCATTGTAGGGATGTAGGATTAGGGTCAGGATTCAGTTTAACAAATTAATAATTATGGGTACTAAATGGTACTAAATTTGGTACATTTTTATTTTAGGTAAACCAATAAGCTAGAATCACTGTTAAAGTGTAAGATTGAAAGATGTAGGACGTTTTAGAAATTTGTATTAATGTGTACTAAATTTGGTACAATTTATATTGTGGGTGAAGCGATAGAGTTGAATTCATTAACTTTTGATTTAGGATCACTGTGGAGGTGTAGGATTTAGGTATGTAGGAAGTTTTGGAAATTGGCACTATTGTGTACTAAATTTTGTACAATTTAAATTGTGGGTGAACCGATAGTGTTCGAATCCTGGAACTTGGATTTTGGATCACTGTGTGGGTGTTGTTTTGGGTTAAGAAGGAGGTACTGGAAATTCGTACTACTTTGTACTAAATTTGGTACAATTTGAATTGTGGGTGAACCAATAGAGTTGGAATCCTGAAACATAGATTTAGGATCACTATGGGGCCTTTGTTTTGGGTTAAGTAAGAGATTTTGGAAATTCGTACTACTGTGTACTAAATTTGGTACAATTTGAATTGTGGGTCAACCGATAAAGTTGGAATCCTGAAACTTGGATTTTGGATCATTGTGGATTTTGGTGTAGGATTGGGGTATGTACTAAATTTGGTACAATTTGAATTGCCGGTGCACCAATAGAGTTGGAATCCTGAAACTTGGATTTAGGATGACTGTTGGAGTGTAGGTTTGGTGTAGAAAGGGGGTTTTAGAAATAATTACTACTTTGAACTAAATTTGGTACAATTTAAATTGTGGGTAAACCGATAGAGTTAGAATCCTGAAACTTGGATTTAGAATCACTGTTGGGGTGTAGGATTGGGGTATTTAGGAAGTTTTGGAAATTCGTACTACTGTGTACAAAATTTGGTACAATTTAAATTGTGGGTGAACCAATAGAGTTGGAATCCTGAAATTTGAATCTGGAATCATTGTGGGGGTGTAGGATCCGGGTATGCATGAAGTTTTGTTGGATGGTTGAATGGAACATTTGCATTTGGTTGAACCTTTAGAACTGGAATCATAAAATTTGGTACTAACTGGTACTCAAATTTAATTTATGGTCGATGTTAATACACGTTTAAATATTTCCTATATTCGCTAACGAAGTTGCGGGCATTTGCTAGTTACTAATATTGCAGTACAGTCCTTCTAATTACTTGTCCATATTCCCTTCTACGTGGGTTGTGTGTTGACGTTCGGCTTATAATTTTGGCCTATAGATCGACTCGAAAAAACACAAAAAATCATCATCCCAAAATTATTATCTGATCATCAACCAAAATTATAGGCATTGTCTTTGATCATAACAGGAACCTCATGGAACATTTCAAAGCGATCACCGCTATATTTCCGCCCTGCAGTGTGGGCGGAATTTGTAAGCACCTGTAAATATTTAAGTGTAACTTCCACATCCGAGTACATACGACAATATAAGTGGTGCCAATTTAAAGGTCAACCGCTCCTCTTGGATATACTATTAACTACTCGGGTCTATGTCCTTTAGGTGTAAATATATAGCCTATAGAATACAAATTTTGTAATTGTTCACACAAAAGTTAGGGTTCATTTGACCCGCTAAATATTGACCGATCTTTATCAAAATTATGGATCTTTATCATTAATTACGGCCTCTGGAGCGACCAGAAAAACTAACAAAAATTAAGTATTTGGTCCATTTCATCCCCTAAATATTAACCGATCTTTACCATTGGGCTGAAACCATTCTACATGCAAAATTTCGTGAAGATTGGCCCATAACTGTGGCCTGTAGCGTGTTTACAAATTATATTGGACAAACGGACGGACGAACACACATGTCTATATCGACTCAGCTAGTCGCGATATGACGATCGGTATACTTAAAGGTGAGTCTAGGATCAATATTTTTATTTTTTGTATGGAGATTAGCTACCCATTGGGAACACAAAATATAAAAATACTGTCAAGTCGGATAGAAAACATGTCGGAAATCCTCAAAATAGCGAAAATTGTGGGATTCCTTATTTGCGGCCTATACCTGAAGATGAAGCCATAATGATAATTTTTGGTAGAGAGTTTTTATAGTCAATGAGAATACAAAAAATATCAAATTACAGATATGTCGGATGGTAGAATAATTCCAATGATTGAATTATAGCAAATATAAATAGGTCATCCGTTGGGCTATGTCTGTACTTTTAGAAAACGCAACTACGAAATTCTATGCTTAATTTTGTACGTTGTGCAAAATCTGACTAACATGATGAGTTTGATGCCCAATTTACTTGAAATCGGGCGAAAATATGTATAGAAGCTCTATCCAAATATAAAGCGATTTCAAACAAACTTGTCACAGGTTAGGTTATACTAATTTCAGAACGTTTTGTTTCTATTGGTTCCTTGATGCGTCAATTACTTAAAATCAATCTATAATAAAAGGGAGCTATATCTAAATCTGGACCGATTTTCCCGAATCTTGGCAGACATCATTCTAGGCTCAATTCAGTACGTTATGCCAAATTTCGTGCAAATCGAAGGGTATATAGCGACTTTGGTGCACCATTTACATGAAATCGGACGAAACTATATATAGGAGCTATATCTAAATCTGAACCGATTTTCACGAAACTTGGTAGACATCATCCTAGGCTTAATTCAGTACGTTGTGCCAAATTTCGTGCAAATCGAAAGATATATAGGGACTTTGGGGCATCATTTACATGAAATCGGACGAAACTATATATGGGAGCTATATCTAAATCTGGACCGATTTTCACGAAACTTGGTAGACATCATCCTAGGCTTAATTCAGTACGTTGTGCCAAATTTCGTGCAAATCGAAAGATATATAGGGACTTTGGGGCACCATTTACATGAAATCGGACGAAACTATATATGGGAGCTATATCTAAATCTGGACCGATTTTCACGAAACTTGGCAGACATCATTCTAGACCTAAATGATTAGGCTGTACCAAATTTCGTGCAAATCGAAAGATATATAGGGACCGTTTACAATAAATCGGTTAAATATATATATGGGAGCTATATCTAAATCTGAACCGATTTTTCCCAATTTCAATAGGGTTCGTCCTTGGGCCGAATAAGGGACCTATGTCAAATTTCATCCAATTCGGATCATAAATGCGACCTGTACTTTGTTTACAATTTAACATGGACAGACAGACGGACGGACGGACGGACGGACATGCATAAATCGACTTAGAAAGTGATTCTATGCATATTGTCAAAAGGAACCATGTGTCTATCTCGTTTCCTTTTGCCTGTTACAAACATATGCACAAAGACATAATACCCTGTACCACAGTGTGGTGAAGGGTATAATTACAGCTCCCACATAAGGACTATTGTGGGGTACCGTTATATGATGACTATACATCGAAACATGGACTGATACAACCCATCTGCGAATCTGACCCAACACGAGTCAAATGACTTTTTATATTCCACAGATAATTTGCATCACATCGCAAATTTTTTTCGAAAATATTCTGTCCCACCTCTTAAGGTGGTAGAATTTTTTCGAGGAGATAAAAACGCAATGAAGAACAAATAAATACTTCGTTAAATTTAACAGGATCGATTTTGTTATACCCTCACCCACACAGCAGAATTTCTATACTACATACACATAAATCTGGTCTGGTTGTTAAATTTGGATTGGGCCCACTAAGTACACAGAATGCTAAATTTCAATCACTTCGAGTGGAAAGTGTATGTAGGACCCTCAACATATCTAAAATAGAATGCGACCTGCCTATGGAATTATTTTGAAAATATTCTCTCGGAAAATCGGTCGGTAACGTTTATAAAAGACTAGGAGGTGTGGATTTTTGAAAAAAAAAAAAATTCTAAAGGACTGACAGCCGTGGATTTTTAAGAATAGACCAGCAGGCGTGGATTTTTAAAGGAACGGTTCTAAAGGATAGGCTGGAGTGGATCGACAGAGTTTTAAGTGTGGGTTTTAAAAAAATTATTTCTAAAGGACCTGCAGACGTGGATCGACACAGTTTTAGGTGTGGATTTTTAAAGAATATTTTCTAAAGGACCTGACAGAGTTTATGGATGGATTTTTAAAGAATATTTTCTAAAAGACTTGCTAGAGTTTAAGGCATGGAATTTTCAGGAATGTTTTTAAAGGGTCTGGCAGAGTTTCAGGCGTGGATTTTTAAAGAATATTTTCTAAAAGACCTGCCAGAGTTTAAATACACGAAAGTTTCTCTTTACCCTTATGAATCATCATCACCAGTTCTTAGCAGAAGTGGATCTAACAGCTGAACTGAACCCTCAATAGCCGTGTGGCTGTTAGCTGTTGGCCGTATTGTTTGTTTTTTTTTACCAATGCCAGTACGAAGCTAAGCAAACAGCCGAACGACCTAGTCAAATTGTCTATGAAATATTAGACGGCCCAGTCAGTCAGTCAGCTAGCCAGCCAGCTATGGCAAAATGTGAAAACCATCAAAAATATCATGAGCGGTGGAGTCGGCGTCATCAACCATCACCACGACATGGCAACAATAACATCATTGGCATTAGTAGTATTTTAGTTGTTGTTGTTGTGGATATTTTTGCAATGCCCATAAATGTACTATTCGAACGTAATAACGCGCTTCGTAGTCATATTCGTTGTTGTCGTCGTCATAGCGTAAACTATCTGGCATGTTGAATGGATTCAATGGACTAGTCGAAGGTTAACGGACATATGATAGGGTTCACCATGAGAAGAACATGCCATCATAGAAGAAACATGGCTCAAAACCGAACAATGGTGGGGGCAGAGGGGACCTCTGAGCAAATCGCAAACAGCGGCACCCATGTTTGGCGGTAAGTCGACAAACATTTTTGCAAAAACAAAAAAAGAAAAAAATAGACGAAAAATCAACAACAACAACATGAACTTAGAAACGAAATGAAAACATGAATTGCGAAATTACAAAGCATGGCCAGCCAGCCAGCTAGCTAGCGGAATGGTGCCGGTATGCGTTGCCAAAGAAGAACGTCTGTCGTCTAGGGTTACAAAAAAAATCTAGACATTGGTTTCAGAATTTTGTTATTGTTGTATTAAAAAATACAAATATATGTGTGTATGTACGAACAAGGAAATTTGCAATACTTACAATTTTGTTCGAAATTTTTAGCATGCGGAACGAATAGAGGCTGTAAAATAAAAGAACAAAAATCAAAAATTATAAATTTTTGAAGAAGGGGAAATTTTCTAAAGGTCAAGCAGAGCTTTGGGTGTGGATTTTTAAAGAATATTTTCTAAGGGGCCTGTCAGAGAATCAGACGTGAATTTTTAAGGGCCTGGCAGAGCTTAAGGTATGGATTTTTAAAGAATATTTTCCAAAGGAACACCAGGCCTTAAGGCGTGGATTTTTTAAGAATATTTTCTAGAGGAATACCAGGGCTTAAGACGTGCATTTTAAAGAAAAATTTCTAAAAGACCAGTAGGGATTAAGGCTTGGATTTTTGAAGAATTTTTTCTAGAGGACCTGACAAAACTTAAGGCGTGAAATTTAAAGGAATATTTTCTAAAGCACCAGCAAGAGCCTAAGGCGTCGGATTTTTTAAAGGGAATACCAGGCCTTACGGCGTCGATTTTTAAGGAATATTTTCTAAAGTTATGGAACAGCTTAAGGCGTCGGATTTTAAAGAATTTTTTCTAAAGGATCGGCAGCGCTTAAGGTGTGTATTTTAAGGAAAAATTTCTGGAGAACCATCAAAATCCTAAGGTGTGAATTTATAGGAATATTTTCTGAAGAAAAATCTGAGCTTTAAAGAATATTTTCTGTTCTCCGCTTAGCGTGGATTTTTAAAGATTATTTTCTCAGGGACCTATCAGAGCTTTAGGCGTGGATTTTTAAAGATTATTTTCCAAGGGGTCTGTCAGAGCATCTAACATGGATTTTTAAAGAATATTTTCTCAGGGACCTGTTAGAGCTTTAGGCGTGGATTTTTAAAGAATATTTTCTCAGGGACCTGTTAGAGCTTTAGGCGTGGATTTTTAAAGAATATTTTCTCAGGGACCTATTAGAGCTTTAGGCGTGGATTTTTAAAGAATATTTTCTCAGGGACCTGTCACAGCTTTAGGCGTGGATTTTTAAAGAATATTTTCTCAGGGACCTGTCAGAACTTTAGGCGTGGATTTTTAAAGAATATTTTCTCAGGGACCTGTCAGAGCTTTAGGCGTGGATTTTTAAAGAATATTTTCTCAGGGACCTGTCAAAGCTTTAGGCGTGGATTTTTAAAGAATATTTTCTCAGGGACCTGTCAGAGCTTTAGGCGTGGATTTTTAAAGAATATTTTCTCAGGGACCTGTCAGAGCTTTAGGCGTGGATTTTTAAAGAATATTTTCTCAGGGACCTGTCAGAGCTTTAGGCGTGGATTTTTAAAGAATATTTTCTCAGGAACCTGTCAGAGCTCTAGGCGTGGATTTTTAAAGAATATTTTCTCAGGGACCTGTCAAAGCTTTGGGCTTGGATTTTTAAAGAATATTTTCTCAGGGACCTGTCAAAGCTTTAGGCGTGGATTTTTAAAGAATATTTTCTCAGGGACCTGTCAAAGCTTTAGGCGTGGATTTTTAAAGAATATTTTCTCAGGGACCTGTCAGAGCTTTAGGCGTGGATTTTTAAAGAATATTTTCTCAGGGACCTGTCAAAGCTTTAGGCGTGGATTTTTAAAGAATATTTTCTCAGGGACCTGTCAGAGCTTTAGGCGTGGATTTTTAAAGAATATTTTCTCTGGGACCTATCAGAGCTTTAGGCGTGGATTTTTAAAGAATATTTTCTCAGGGACCTATCAGAGCTTTAGGCGTGGATTTTTAAAGAATATTTTCTCAGGGACCTGTCACAGCTTTAAGCGTGGATTTTTAAAGAATATTTTCTCAGGGACCTATCAGAACTTTAGGCGTGGATTTTTAAAGAATATTTTCTCAGGGACCTATCAGAACTTTAGGCGTGGATTTTTAAAGAATATTTTCTCAGGGACCTGTCAGAGCTTTAGGCGAGGATTTTTAAAGAATATTTTTCAGGGACCTGTCAGAGCTTTAGGCGTGGATTTTTAAAGAATATTTTCTCAGGGACCTGTCAGAGCTTTAGGCGTGGATTTTTAAAGAATATTTTCTCAGGGACCTGTCAGAGCTTTAGGCGTGGATTTTTAAAGAATATTTTCTCAGGGACCTGTCAGAGCTTTAGGCGTGGATTTTTAAAGAATATTTTCTCAGGGACCTGTCAGAGCTTTAGGCGTGGATTTTTAAAGAATATTTTCTCAGGGACCTGTCAAAGCTTTAGGCGTGGATTTTTAAAGAATATTTTCTCAGGGACCTGTCAGAGCTTTAGGCGTGGATTTTTAAAGAATATTTTCTCAGGGACCTGTCAAAGCTTTAGGCGTGGATTTTTAAAGAATATTTTCTCAGGGACCTGTCAGAGGTTTATGCGTGGATTTTTAAAGAATATTTTCTTAAGGCCTGTCAGAGGTTTAGGCGTGGATATTTAAAGAATATTTTTTCAGACACCTATTAGAGCTTTAGGCGTGGATTTTTAAAGAATATTTTTTCAGGGACCTGTCAGAGCTCTAGGCGTGGATTTAAAAAAAAAAGATTTTCTAAGGGACATGTCAAAGCTTTAGGCGTGGATTTAAAAAAAATTCTAAGGGACATGTCAAAGCTTTAGGCGTGGATTTAAAAAAAAATTCTAAGGGACCTGTCAAAGCTTTAGGCGTGGATTTAAAAAAAAATTCTAAGGGACCTGTCAAAGCTTTAGGCGTGGATTAAAAAAAAAAGATTTTCTAATGGACCTGTCAAAGCTTTAGGCGGGGATTTTTAAACAATATTTTCTAAAAGTTCTAAAGCATCTAAGGCGAGGGTTTTTAAACAATATTTTCTAAAAGTTCTAAAGCGTCTAAGGCGAGGATTTTTAAAAGTATTTTCCAAATGTCCTCAGGTGTGGATTTTTAAAGAATATTTTCCAAAGGGTCTCAGGCGTGGATTTTTAAAGAATATTTTCCAACGGGCGTGGTTTTTTAAAAAAATATTTTTCAAAGGGCCTCAGGCGTTGATTTTTAAAGAACATTTTCCAAAGGGGCTCAGGCGTGGATTTTCCATCAAAAATGGCTGCAATTGAGCATTTCTGGTAACGAGAGGGTCACAAAATCTTCTTCGAAAAATTGTTCGGTCGTGCTATGTCCGTCTGTCTGTGGAAAACCCAATTTTATTGCAATGAGAGATATCGGTAAACATTTTATTATGATTATGAAAGGCGCATTTTCCATCCAAAATCGTGATAATTTGGTATTCCGGGTTATTGAAGGCTGGTATATTTCTATGCAGAAAATTATCATTACAGGTCGATTATAAAGGCCTGCAGCTTTTTCCAACAGAAGGAACTTTTTCATGAATTTATGAGTTGTTAGAGATTGGCATATATCGATGCAGAAAAGTGTCAATATGTGTCCATGCTTCCATATAACGATGTCGGTATTTTGAAGGATTTAACCGCATATGACATTCCGGCTTCTCGTAGGGTGACAACCTTATCTTTTTGTTTTGACATACCGAGCACACACACATATATATATATATATCCAACCTCAATTCCGGCCTTTTGAAATGTTTATCCGCATCTTCCACAATGGGAGGCATAAAAATATCTCAGTGGGAAATTTGGAAGGTAGATCCATTTTGTGATATATCGCACTTATAACCGTGTCCTTCCATTTTCGGTATTTCCCAAATTTTAGCCAAATTTGGTTTCCGGCATGTCCTAGAGTGGCAGACATATTTGCAGAAGCTTTTCGATGTATCTTTATGTTTTTGTACAGCTCCCTTATCCAGCCTTATTTTCGTGATCTTGAAGAAATTATCCTCATTTTGCATCCAATTGAGCTGAAATTTTGCATTTCTGATTCTTGAAGGTCCATTTGATGGTCTTCTTATATAGAAGACCATTTGGCCATCTGTGTAAGAAGTAGTGCCATTTGCTGGTCTTCTTATATAAAATCACATCAGGCGTTCTGTTATACAGAAGGTCTTTCGGTGGTCTTTTTATACAGAAGACTATTTGGTGATCTTCTTATACAGAATGTCATTAGGTGGCTCTCTTAGGGAAATTTCTTATATAGAATATCTAATGGCGGTATTCTAATACAGAAAATCCTTAGGCGGAATTTTCTTACAGAAGATGTGTTCCTTTTATACAAACAATTTCATTTGCTGGCCTTTTTTAAAGCTGAAGTTCAATCGCCAACTGGCGATCTCATCATCGAACCAATGACCTTGTATTAAAGCATCAAACTTTTTAGAGAAAAAAACTTGTCACAATAAGTCCATTGTCAACTGACCGAATGCCAGCAGTAATATTTTTGAAAAAATACTACGAAGAACAACAAACAGAAATAAAAGGAGGAATAACTAACAAAACAGACGATGACAATGAATGAATGATAGCCATAAACTGCTGGTGGTTCTGTTTACCTACCATGAAATCTCCTTTGCCTATGTATACAAAAGTTTTGTGGCTAGCAGACATTGGGATGATGGTCAGAACATGACCACTATAAATATGTCAACAAAAATGTTTAGGGCGGAAAAACAAAAAAAAGGCTAAAGAGGAATAAGAAGAAGATCTTAGACATTGGTAATCGATAGCTAGGTAGATATGAAAATAAATATTCCCTTATTGTTTGTTGCTTTTAAATTTATTGTGAGGACAAAACATGTGGATGGCTGGATGGATCTGGCAAACATAAAAATACCCTAATAGCAGACTCTCTTCAAGTTGGGTAAAGTTATGAAAATTTCCAACTGAGAAAATACAACTCATAAGCTCCAAATACCGGTGCGGTATCATTTTTAGAGGGGCTATGTAAAAAAAATGTCTCATATCGAAAATATGGTGTAAAAATTTATTTCACTCCATAAAACCGGAAATGCCGCTAAAACTTGAAAATTCAGAAAAATTAGACTGGAACCTTTATGTGAGAACTATGTCAAAACTTGGAGCTATATAGAACATTTTCTGCACAGACTTTGTTTAGCCTACAACTATCCCGAAAATAAAATCGCAATATGGTGTGACATACTATTTTCTAAAGTATATTAGGTATGGATTTTTTAAGAATATTTTCTAAAGGACCCTAAGGCGTGGATTTTTAAAGAATATTTTCTCAAGGACCCTAAGGCGTGGATTTTTAAAGAATATTTTCTCAAGGACCCTAAGGCGTGGATTTTTAAAGAATATTTTCTCAAGGACCCTAAGGCGTGGATTTTTAAAGAATATTTTCCCAAGGACCCTAAGGCGTGGATTTTTAAAGAATATTTTCCCAAGGACCCTAAGGCGTGGATTTTTAAAGAATATTTTCCCAAGGACCCTAAGGCGTGGATTTTTAAAGAATATTTTCCCAAGGACCCTAAGGCGTGGATTTTTAAAGAATATTTTCCCAAGGACCCTAAGGCGTGGATTTTTAAAGAATATTTTCCCAAGGACCCTAAGGCGTGGATTTTTAAAGAATATTTTCCCAAGGACCCTAAGGCGTGGATTTTTAAAGA
The DNA here is from genome assembly GCF_032173495.1 of Musca vetustissima. Classification (NCBI taxonomy): domain Eukaryota; kingdom Metazoa; phylum Arthropoda; class Insecta; order Diptera; family Muscidae; genus Musca; species Musca vetustissima. Next base: position 5,770 of record NW_026880939.1, on the reverse strand, counting down.
ATATTTTCCCAAGGACCCTAAGGCGTGGATTTTTAAAGAATATTTTCCCAAGGACCCTAAGGCGTGGATTTTTAAAGAATATTTTCCCAAGGACCCTAAGGCGTGGATTTTTAAAGAATATTTTCCCAAGGACCCTAAGGCGTGGATTTTTAAAGAATATTTTCCCAAGGACCCTAAGGCGTGGATTTTTAAAGAATATTTTCCCAAGGACCCTAAGGCGTGGATTTTTAAAGAATATTTTCCCAAGGACCCTAAGGCGTGGATTTTTGAAGAATATTTTCTCAAGATCCCTAAGGCGGGGATTTTTGAAGAATATTTTCTCAAGATCCCTAAGGCGGGGATTTTTGAAGAATATATTCTCAAGAACCCTAAGGCGTGGATTTTTATAGAATATTTTCTCAAGATCCCTAAGGCGTGGATTTTTGAAGAATATTTTCTCAAGGACCCTAAGGCGTGGATTTTTGAAGAATATTTTCTCAAGATCCCTAAGGCGTGGATTTTTGAAGAATATTTTCTCAAGATCCCTAAGGCGTGGATTTTTGAAGAATATTTTCTCAAGAACCCTAAGGCGTGGATTTTTATTCCTAAACGACCTGGGGGCGTGGATTTTTATTCCTAAACGACCTGGGGGCGTGAATTTTCAAAGAATATTTTCTCAAGAACCCTAAGGCGTGGATTTTTATTCCTAAACGACCTGGGGGCGTGAATTTTCAAAGAATATTTTCTCAAGAACCCTAAGGCGTGGATTTTTATTCCTAAACGACCTGGGGGCGTGAATTTTCAAAGATTATTTTCTAAGGACCTGCCGGACCATCAGACGTGGATTTTTAAAGATTATTTTCTAAAAGACCTTGGGTTTGGATTTTTAAACATTATTTTCGAAAAGACCTGGGGTTTGAATTTTCAAACATAATTTTCTAATGACCTTCCGGACCATTAGACGTAGATTTTTAAATATTATTTTCTAAGGACCTGTCGTACCGTAAGGCGTGGTATTTTAAGATTATTTTCTAAAGAAAGAGCGTCAGGCGTGGTATATAAGAATTATTTTCTAAGGGACCTACCGGAGCATCAGTGGTGGATTTTTAAATATTATTTTCTAAGGACCTGCCGTACCGTAAGGCGTGGTATTAAAGATTATTCTTTAAGGGATCGGTCGGAGCATCAGGCCTTGATTTTTAAACATTATTTTCTGAGGACCTGCCGGACTATAAGGTGTGAATTTTTAAAGATTATTTTCTAACATCGATTAAAAACGCGAACCTACATCGATAATATTTGCATGGATATTTGGTACCTATAGAGAACTATCTGTGCCAAATTACAGCCAATTTGATTGTAAAAAGTGTCTAATAGACAAAAATTACCTTAAGTCGCGTGGGGGGAGCTATATTAAAACTTGCACCCAGAGACCCCATTCTCCAGCAACGTACACAGGATTTCATTTCGGGGTAGTACAAAATGAAAAAATTCGCTGTTGCAAACATAAATTTACTGTCAAAAAATTCATTTCGGGGGGGAGGGGTGGCCGAGCCCCCAGGGCCGCCACCTGCGTACGTCCCTGCCATTCTCCATACCAGTAATTGTCTCGACATGTATGCTAAATTTTGAGGCCTGTGTCAAGTGGCTCGCCAGTTAATAATTATATGCTTAATGTTTTGGCAAATACTCAAAATAGGAGTACCTTTGTATGGGGGCTACCATAAAACGTGGACCTACGTCGATAAATTTTTGTGCATGGATATTTGGTATCCATAGAGAACTCTCTGTGCCAAATTAAAGACAATTTGATTGTAAAATGTGTCTACTAGGCAAAAGTTACATTAAGTCGGGTGGTAAGGTTATATGGGGGCTATATAAAAATTTGAATCCAAATATTAAAAACATGTGGGACAAAATTTGGTAGCCTGCGTCAAGTGCTTCGCCAGTTAATGAGTTTATACCCAATATTTGGGTAATAACTCTGGTATTTAAATCGATTTGATTTTAAATCGATTTGATAACAGAAATACGGAAATAGGGTGTAAGAGGTTGTATTAGCGGTTCAATATAGTAAATACCCAAATAAATACCCCAATGGGTATTTACCCAATTTACCGGATATTTACCCACTGCCCGTCTCGATCGATCAAAAAACAATAACAATATAAATTTAATCCCCAATCGACGCCACTGGTATCGACGACATAAATGTAACCTGAGACCTGGCAAAACTCAACTCATCTCTAACGGTTGACTAAACAAACCGAACGAAATTTAAATGTATTGACATGGTGTTTTTTGAGATTTTTTTTTTTGAACACAAATATATGGTCTCCGGAACAATGCATATTTTAAATGCGGTTTCTTATCCGATGACTACCACCATCATCACCACTGCCAGCGGTAGCAGAAACATTACCACCACCACCACCAACAACAACACCACAAACCAACATGATGAATAATATTTTTTGGCAGCATTTTTGAAGCTTTTAAATTTCCTCTAAAAACTAAACCACACCAGGGGAGTAGAACAAAAAAAAAAATAGTAACCCCAAAAACTAACCATTGTTCGGAAATTGTGGTGGGGCCATTGCGAACGTCACCAAAATTGTTGGTGGGGATGTTTAGAATGGCCAAACAAAAATTTAGTGGAGAGGATTTGAGAGAAGTACGAACAGAGGATAAAAGCATATAATCTGGAAAATTTTGGAGGAGGTTAGGAGGTCCATAAAGGCCCTCTCCGAACTATCGTTATTTTAACACATACAGTGTAAAATTTCCCAAACGATGGTATGTGTGAATGAATGTGTACTATACTATCTTGCTATGTATCCTGCAAGAGGTCTTAAGTACTCTGTTACGTATGGTCATTTTCAGAAGATGTTTAATCTTAACTAAGAAAGTCCGAGAGAGGGAGAGAGGGAAAGAAGCAAACACGTAAGGATATGTCCTGCAGATATGTAAGGATAAATATAAGCCCATAACTGTATTGCAATCCATGTAACTATGATGATGATGATGTAGTTGGGACTTCTTGAAAAATCTCCAAAAACAAGAAAAAGTAAATAGTTGTTCGGATAAGAGCCTTGTATATGACTCAAGGTCAGAGGTAATGGTGAATTTTTTTGGTTTTTCTTTTTAATGTCGAAGGAGAAGAAAGGTCAAGGCATTTGTGCTAGGATTAGAAATTCAGGTATAAAAAAATCAGGCAGTTCGGAAGTAACAATCTAATAGAAAAAATGAGGCGAATTTTTGTACCCTTCACCGCACTGTGGTACAGGGTATTATGTCTTTGTGCATATGTTTGTAACAGACAAAAATAATCGAGATAGACCCATGGTTCCTTTTGAGAATATGCATAGAATCATTTTCTGAGTCGATTTCCGTCCGTCCATGTATTTTTGTTAACAAAGTACAGGTCGCATTAATGATCCGAATTAGATGAAATTGGCACAGCTCATTTGTTTGGCCCAATGACGAACCCTATTGAAATTCGGAAAAATCGGTTCAGATTTAGATATAGCTCCCATATATATTTTCGTCCGATTTAAGGTAAATGGTGTACCAAAGCCCTATATATCTTTCGATTTGCACGAAATTGGCGATAGTGTACTGAATTAAGTCTAGAATGAAGTGTGTTAAGTTTCGTGAAAATCGGTTCAGATTTAGATATAGCTCCCATATATAGCTTCGTCCGATTTAAGGTAAATTGTGTACCAAAGTCCCTATATATCTTTCGATTTGCACGAAATGTGGCATATAGTACTGAATTAAGTCTAGAATGATGTGTGCAGAGTTTCATGAAAATCGGTTCAGATTTAGATATAGCTCCCATATATATTTTCATCCGATTTAGGGTAATTGGTGCATCAAAGACCCTATATATCTTTCGATGTGCACGAAATTTGGCATAGCGTATTTAATTGCGTCTATAATAATGTGTGCTGAGTTTCATGAAAATCGGTTCAGATTTACATAAAGCTCCCATATATATATATATATATATATATAAGTTAAGAAATTGTGTGCAGAGTTTCGTGAAAATCGGTTCAGATTTAGATGTAGCTCCCATATATATTTTCGTCCGATTTTATGTAATTGGCGCACCAAAGTCCCTATATATCTTTCGATTTGCACGAATTTTGGTATAGGGTACTGAATTAATGTTGCTAAGCTTCGTGAAAAGATCCATAGCTAGGCCGATTGACACAACATACTGAAGTATTATAAATTAGTCTCTGGCAAGTTTCCATGAAATCGGTTCAGATATAGATATATAACAAACACGCTACGTCTGTTAGGATACATATGTAGAATATACCCAAAGTGGTGAAGGGTATCATATAGTCGGCCCAGTCCGACTTTACTACTTTCCTTACTGGTTTTCTATAGAAAAAAGGTAGACACCTCAGGGTCAAGTGAGGTCTGGGCGATTTTTTTCCTATATAGACGCAAGTAAAAACCAGTAAGAAAACTTCAAAAGTCAGACGGGGCCGACTATATGATACCCTTCACCACTATGGGTCCTTTCAAGACATATTAATATCTACAATATCCTGTAGATAGAATGGTCATAGAATTTTTGGAGGACCATTGAGATGAAATCGGACGAATTTAAATTCAGTACTCTGTGCAAAATTTTGTCTCAATTGGACAAATATTGGGCGTTTGGTACATCATTCACAAAAAATCGAAGAAAACTATATATGGGAGCTATATCTAAATCTGAACCGATTTCAACAAAACATCGCATACATTAGGCTGGGCTTAATTCAGTACTCTGTGCAGAATTTTGTGCCAATCGGACAAATATTGGGTGTTTGGTGCATCATTCACATAAAATCGGACGACTATATATATGGGAGCTATATCTAAATCTGAAACGATTCCAATAAAACCACACACATAAGCATGGACCTAATTCAGTGCGCTGTGCAAAATTTCGTTCCAATCGAAGAAATATTGGGAGTTTGGTGCATAAGGTACATAAAATCGGACGAAACTATTTATGGGAGCTATATCTAAATATTAACCGATTAAAAAAAAAACTTGGCAGAACCGATTTCAACAGAACTTCGCATACATCAGTCTGGATCTAATCCAAAACTCTGGTCAAAATTTTGTCCCAATCGGAAAAATGTTGGGAGTTTTGGTGTATCATTCACAAAAAATCGAACGAAACTATATATGGGAGATATATGTAAATCTGAACCGATTAAAAAAAAACGCAGACATCAGTCTGGATCTAATCCAATACTCTGTCCAAAATTTTGTGCCAATCGGACAAATATTGGGAGTTTGGTGCATCATTCACATAAAATCGGAAGAAACTATATATGGGAGCTATATGTAAATATTAACCGATTTTAAAATAACCGATTTAAAAAAAAAAACTTGGCAGAACCTATTTCAACAAAACTTCGCATACATTAGTCTGGACCTAGTTCAGTACTCTGGGCAAAATTTTATCCCAATCGGACAAATATTGGGAGTTTGGTGCATAATTCACAAAAAATCGGACGAAACTATATATGGGAGCTATATCTAAATCTGAACCGATTCCAACAAAACTCCGCACACATAAGCATGGACCTAATTCATTGTGCTGTGCAAAATTTCATCCCAATCGGACAAATATTGGGAGTTTGGTGCATCGTTCACATAAAATCGGACGAAACTTTATATGGGAGCTATATCTAAATCTGAACCGATTTTCTCCAATTTCAATAGGGTTCGTCCTTGGGCCATATAAGTGAACTGTGCCAAATTTTATCCAAATCGGATC